>NC_135433.1:39638603-39853603 GCF_051991255.1 Vanacampus margaritifer | reverse complement strand
AGAATGTCAATGTATTCTCTATGGAGAAGTTTCAGAGTTTACACCCAGTGACCTTGTGCAGTTCGATTGCACTTGGTTCCTGTTTTGCTTCATTTCTGAATGCGCCATGATGTTTTCAATTAATGGTACACTGTAGCATTTTGCATAGCAGTCGTCCAAAACTTATGGGTGGTGTAGCACTGCCAGCGCAACACATGCTGTAATAATGATTTCTTTGTTTTGTTTTTTTCTATTGCAATCAGGCACATTGAATTCCAATGCTATGCTGTTATAAACATGTGCGTACGTAAGACAGTCGGTCCCCTGTGGTGATGAGGAGGTGGGCAATGATGGCGATGTAGTGGGGGCCGGTGTGGTGTCTGTGTGGAGGGGAGTTTATGATGCAATGTTCTGGCAGCAGTGTTACGAAACAGCATGAAGGCAGAGATTACTCAAACGAGGTTAGTAGAGCAGCGGCAGTCATGGCTTCTCTCTCTCTATCCTCTCATACACACACGCACACACACACATACTGACACATGCATGGCATCAGGCACACACATTCCCCTTTTAGTAATCCTTTTTATCCTTTCACTCCTCCTGTAATTTGTCACATTTTCGTTCGCCAACCTTTTTACCGATCGCCGCTGCTCAAGCCCATGCTGCTGTTTTTTCTGTTTAACCGTTCGCCGCGTTCCCCTTCCTCTCGCCCTGCACTCACACCTCCTCTAAAGCCCCTCTGTTCTACGTCTCCCTTGACAACAGCAGTGACACTTTGACCTTAACGCTTATGTAACCGCTGTGCAGATTGATTCGACAGCAGGGGAAGGGGAGAGAGAGAGAGAGAGCGTGCAATAGAGAAGGAGAAAGAAAAGGAGGAGGGCGGGTGGAGGGGCTTTAGCAAGGCAGACATTTTGTTGCCCGATGAGCAAGTAAGGTTGAACAAGAGACAAGAAGAAGAAGAGCTTAGAGCTGGAATAGCTTTGGGAGGGTGCCAGGAGCTGCATAACAAGGTGATGAGGGAGGATGGTGACATACATACAAACCAAACATGAATGAGTTTTTAACATCATAAGTCATCTGACAACAAACAGATCTACATAAAAAAAAAGATAAACAACAAACATCTAATGTAGGGATGTTCAATAACACTTTTGGAGACCGATATTGATACTTAAATCTTCAGTACTCGCCAATACCGATACCAAGTGCCGATGCCATTAGTACTTTTGATACATAAAATCTCCCAAAAACAATGACAGATAATAATAATAAAATAAAAAGACATATATATATATATATATCCCAACTATAGCAAATTTCCTTCAAATTGAATGTGTGTGCGTGGTTTGAAACAGAAGGAATCAATATGCAGGAATTAGTATACATAAAACCCAAAGGGAAATGAAAAAGCCACTTTACAAATATAATGTAGTATGTATAAGAGCTATAATTAGCGTTTACAAGGGCCGTAAACGGCAGCGTTCTATTTTCAGCACTGCAGCTGATGACGTTAACGAGGCAATTAAGCAGGCGTAAACGAGGCAATTAAACACAGCGAAGTAGAGGTGCGCTACAAACATATATAGCACACACTGACTACGTTTACATGCAGGCAATATTCGGGATATGGCCAGAATTCGAGTTTCTGGAACACTTGGAATAACACGTTTACATGCGCAAGTTGACAGAGTTAGTTTAGTATAACTCAATGTAAGGGGATGAAGGACGGACACCATCTTGGCAGAAATAGACGTCATTTCCGCTTCTAACTTTAAACGGTCAATAAAATACATTGTATTCATGTCGCTCACCACGCTAAATAAAGTAGTCGGTTTCCTACTCGCTCCAGAAGTGCGGTTCTTGTCGGTACACGCCAGAAGCACGGACTTACTTCGTTTGGATAAAGCAGAGCTACGTGTGTGTCATCTAATGTTCCTACACGAACCTGTATTGTTGAACACTGCAAGCTGGAGATAAACATTGTTTAAGCATTACGAGTAATGTCGCGTCTGTTTTGCATGAATAGTTAACGTGTCACAAACTGTGGCATTTTCGCCATAGAGGCAGAATAAAACGTGAAAACGCTGCGGAGAAATCAATGTATTTAAGCGAGGGTTATTGCCTGCATGTAAACGTATTCACTGAACCACAGATATAGGTGAAGTTACTCACAAAAAAAGTACTTACTTATTCTCAGTAACGCACACAGAAATGAAGTAATGAAATGAACAAGTGTTGCCTCAAAAGGAGACACACAGGAATCGAACGAGACGAAACAAAACTTTCGTTCCCCCCAGTCTTTCTGACAGTTCCTGACCGAAAAAAATGGCCACGCGAGCGGGGGCCAATACCAGTATCGATACCCGTCACGAGTACCGATACCATGGAATGTGCCTGGTATCGTCCCGATACTAATACCTGGTATCGGTAGTCGCCCATCCCTAAGCTATTGTGATCCAATACACAGTAGACATTTGGAGGGGGCCTAAAAGTTGAGAGGTTCTGGGTTCAAATCCTTGCTCTGGCTGTTTTGATTTGATATGTTATGACCCAACCCCGCTGATTTTCACCAATGCACCACTCACAAAGTGGTATTATGTTTGGGGGCGGGACAAATAAGAAGCGCTAAAGCCGTAAGAAACAAATATACCTAACATGGTCGAAGCGGGGACCAATACCAGTATCGATACCTGTCACGAGTACCGATACCATGGAATGTGCCTGGTATCGGCCCGATAACAGGCAGTTGAGAGGTTCTGGGTTCAAATCCTTGCTCTGGCTGTTTTGATTTGATATGATATGATCCAAGCCCACTGATTTTCACCAATGGGCCAATCACAAAGTGTTTGGGGGGCGGGATATGCGGCTGTGATGAAAAGAAGAAGTGCTAAAGCCGTGGGAAACAAATATACCTAACATGGACGAATGCTTGGGCAGTGGACGCTGCAATTAATTCTGTTCTTGCAGAATTACTTAAAGTTGCCTAGTTGAATGAAGAACACCGAGAGATGCTTCGTGCTTAGGTGCTTTTATGACGACGACGACAACATTTTCATCCGTTGCAGTAATTGCTCAAAACAAAAGTTTGGTAGACGTGCACAAGTTGCGCTTTGTCCAATCAGCTTGAAGTATTGTACTGAATGTCCCGCCTTTAACGATAAGATCACATTGGAGCGGTCCCAGATTGATATTGTGGATAACTCCATTGAGTGAATCACATTTATCAATCTGGCTATTGCCAGGTTAGCTTTTTGGAATCCTCCCAAAATCTAAAAACATGCATGTTAGTTTCGGTGAATACTGTAAATTGACCATTAGTTGTAAATGGTTATTTGCCTATATATGCCCTTGAAAGTAAGGGACAACTGTTTGAGGTTGTATCTTGCGTTATCACTCAAAAGAACGTCTCCACGCTGAAAACAAACAAACTTTTATTGGAATAACTTGATCGTGACTTTTTCCTTCTACTCTCTAATTTGGCTACAACTTAACAGTGTATCAGACCGCGTGGGACCACACTGCCCCTAAGTGGCCAAATCGGGTACAACATGAACAGCTCTCCTAATAAAGGCACACACAAACAAAGGGAAGACAGTATAAAATAATTTAAATAAAATCGATTTTGGGGCATTTAAAATCGATTCTGAATTGTACTAAATGAGACTCACGATTCTTATGAGAATCGATTTTTTTGGGCACTCCCCTACTGTACATGTGCGACTGTGTCAATAAAAACTGAGCACTGTTATATTTGTGGTAAGTTATGTTATGGCCAGTGCGTGAGTTGACAAGTAACCCTCATCATTTTTTTTCATTTTAAACCTATCAAACCTATCACATTCAGGTGCTTGAATTTTGCTACTCCCTTTGTGATTATTTGTGTTGTGAAGGAATATATTGAAAAAGCTGCCAGACCAAACAAGGTTTGAGAAGGCGACAGACAGAGAGAAAAAGAAAACACACAGACCCCAAAAAATACACATAACTCTAACAGTATAACAATGAAAACAATAATGTTACATAAGAGTTGGATTTTATCTATATATGGACTGAGAAAGCAATGCTACACACTGCAAGGAAGGAACACAATGAGGAGGAAATAGGACGGGGCCGAATGGAATAGGACAAGTGCAAATGAGAAGACAGTTCTCCACCCCACACAATCTCCCAAGTAACTTAATCCCATAGGCATGCTTCTATGAAGATTTACTAGTGAACAAAACTGTCACACATGCATGTTAGTCAATGTGCAGAGTTGCAGTGCAGACACAATGACATTGTCCCATCCATCCAAGAGGAACGAGTGGGCCCACATGCCCATCCTGGGGTAGCCTGGCCAGGAGGAAACCACCTATACTCAGACTCAGGGTGGTCGGCCAGCTCCACTGAAGTGCTCCCATCCCCAGGAGAGCAAGAGCCCCCCAACCCCCAACACCTGGGCCCACTGCAGGAGTCATGTTATCCTAATATTAATATTGTTATCAGGATTACAGGCAAATCAGATCTACAGGCCAAACCTCAGTGTAATTTGTGTTGTAGCAGTGGCAGGGCTTGCATTTTGTGCCTACGCTTTCAGTGACTTAATCAACCTATTAATAGCACCACTATCGTGTTGCACTATCTGGTTCTGGGATGACCCCATAAATTAAACCGTGTAAACCCCTAACTCTCAGTTTAGGGATGACTCACCATAGAAAAAAGCGGCTCCAGTCTTGAGGTTTATCTCTTGTGTAGTGTGGATGGGCACCCCACAGAACTGACTCAAAATTAAATTTGCCAAAGGAGTGCCACAGACTGCCATCAAAGAAGACGTCAACGGAGAATCTGATGGAAGCGACCCAATGACTGTGGAGTCAGGCAAATTGTTCAATCCTAATGATCTGGCCTCTCCAGTCATTGGATCCGATTAAAGGGCTGTCAAGATGGTGTGCAACAAGAGCCCCACATTAATCAAAGTCATACACAGGGGTCTCCAAAGAGATACTTGGAATTAACTGGAGACCATCCTTGACTCAAGGGATAGCCAAGTGATCACGTTGCAATTGTAGCGATTATTTGGGTTGCATAGAAGTCATAAATACTTTACTAAGACACGTACATCATCCGGAGTGGTCAGTAGCAATATTTATCTAATAACATGACAAAAATAAATAAGATACGTCATACTCACCAGAGATGACGATTAATGTGTTCAGATCGCTACAGATGTGTTTTGCCAGTCAATGTTTGCTGTAAAAAGTTTTGTTCTGACCAACCACTGAGGGGTCAGAAAAATATTGATGTCATTGAAGGCCAGCCAGCTGGCCTTGTGAGGACGAATAAAAAATACAGTGGTACCTCGGAGTTTGAACATAATTCATTCCTGCGAATTATTCAAAGTCTGAATTGTTTAACCTCCGGAAAAAAAATTCCCATAGGAAATAAGGTAAATGCAATTAATCCGTTCCCAAGCTCCAAAAACAGAAAAGTCCTATTTTAATTTCTATTTATGTTTTTTACATTTCCACTCTGTACAGCAGGGGTGGCCAAGTTTGGTCCTCGAGAGCCCCTATCCAGCCTGTTTTCCATGTCTCCCTCCTTCAGCACAGCTGAATCTAATGATCAGCTCATCAGCAAGTTTTGGAGAAGCCTGATAACGATCCTGATCATGAATCAGGTGTGTTAGTGGAGAGAAACATGGAAAACAGGCTGGGTAGTGGCTCTCGAGGACCGAACTTGGCCACCCCTGCTGTACAGTATTTAAACAATAAAAAACACCTTACCTTTTTCGTTGTGGTGTGATGGCATCAGTGGATGATAAATTTGATGTTAATGCTTGCTTTAGTTCAGTGCTGAGTTTGTGTATTTTACATTGGGCATATTGTTAGACTACTAAGCGGTCCTTGCGTGCGTTGTTTAGCGTCAGGCACGTTATTGAACAGCTAAGGGGTCTCCTCGTGCCAGTATTTACAGAAGTAGTCACGGTAGTTACAACGACGCGATAATCTCCTTCCTAATTCCACTGTGGTTCGTAGCACTGTATGTTTTTCTTTGCTGCCACTGGCACTGTTGTCTTTCTTTGGGCTTTCATCTTTGGCCCATGGCGAAGAAAATTGACGTGGAAAAATCAAAATGCAGTCGCGAGTATGGAGCACCTCTGGGACTATTTACGATCTGACTAGAAATGAACAGCCGCAATGTGAGCATTCGGCATTGCTGGACTTTGCTCGGCTTCACTCGGCTACCGAGTGCTGTTCGAACTCCGAAAATGAGTTTAAACTCCGAGGCATTTTTTTTAACTCCGATTTTTGGGTTGAAGTCCGATTTGTACGAGTTCTGAGACGTTCAAATTCCGAGGTTCCACTGTATGATTGGTTAAAGAAACAGTCCCACTGTTGTATTGTATAAGTGAAATTGTTACTACTACTACTACTAATTAAAAATTTTGTCAAATTTATATAGCTCTTCTCTGGATACTCAAAAGATACTTTAACAGAATCATTAGCTGGGTTTACGTGTAGATTTAAAAAAAAAAAAAAATGTCATTCCGATTGAAATCCTTCTAACTGGAGATCTCTGGTCAACTGTCTACATGTGACGTGATCTATTCCGATCTTCCATTTACGTGTGCCACTACGGTACATTAATCAGATCCATTTTACAGCTCAATGGCAACATCATGTGATTGACAAGATGGAGTTAATTGATCTCTTTTGCACAGCAGTAGCAATTGTTTTAACGTTTTTATTAAAGCAACAGCTCAAGTAATTTAAAACAAGCAGACAATGCTGCCATTTTCAAGTGTGTAAATGATGATGTCACTATGGATTTACATCAAGACAGAGTATGGCTATTCCGATTGAACTATTTACATGACGTTTGTTTGGATTTGCAAAAGGAATATACTCATCCCTGTGATTCCGAATGAAATTCCATTTGGATTCTACCTTTTTATTTTCATTTTGTCATTTGGTTTCCTTCTAATCGCAATACGGTACGTGACTCCATGCAAACCCGGCTGATAATGATTGTAAAGGCCCTGGGCAGATAGATTGACATGCACCACACAAAGGCTGTCATCTGATTGGCCAAAAACAATCAAACATCCACATACATGTGCCTGAAGCAGCGCAGCCAAGAGAAATGCTAAGAAATGAAGTGACGATTACTGTGGCCAGCAGTTTAGTTATCTTGTTTTTTTGCTGTAGCTGTCTCTTGCCTCAGATCAAAGCTGGCGCAGCCTTGTGACCCTGCGGAGGCAAATTTGAAAGTCTTGCTCACATCAAAGCATCTTTGTGGGGATGACGCTTGGGCTGTAACTGATTGGCTGCACATGATTTCAGATTGGGGCCCCATGGCCGGTCTCTCTGCCTTCATCGCGTCAATTTTGTACATTCCTGTCTCGCTTCTCCCACGCTGCACTGCAAAGCTTTCACATGCATGGATGTGCTGAGGTAATTAAAAGTGTATCTAATGAAGACACAATTCACTGCTATGATTAGTCCTTTATTTGCGTGGAGCTCACATTCACGAAAGCTTACACATGTATGTAAACACTAAACAGGAACCAAACTGTGTCAGATTATGTCAGAGTCCGCCCTACCCCTGTGCTTTAATCCTGATTTTTGTCATTAGCTAAATCTGCTTGTTTAATCCTCTCAACCTTCCCCTCCCTGCCTACAGCCATGGTTGGTTCAACTGCGGCTGTGGTCTTTGCTGCGTCACTAGGTCAGTGTGTGAAATCCCTCCTGCCACCCATCATTCACCACGCCTCTGTTTTATTTGGTCTTTCTTTTATACCTTTTGTAAGTCATTGTACCGCACAGTTCCACACACTTAACACACTTTTCGTTTTTTGTTATCGGCTTCACTTTTCATACAGTGTACAGCTTCAGTGTGTTATAAAGCCTGTATTGTATGAATAGAATTGGAGTTCAGGCGCAGGTCAATGGGTACAGATTATCTCATTGAGCAAACACACCCATCCCAAATAAAATGGATTGCTAGGAGAAGAGCAAACATACTAAGTATAGTTTAATATTGTCCTTGACCTGATTTTTGCAGCATAGCCAAGTGCTTTAATTTGCCTCTGGTTGACAAACTTACTTCTTTCATCACATTGATTTTTGTTAAAGTCCCTGTAAAGTGATAATAAATGCCATAAAACAACCCTGCCAAATGACAATAATTAAAAAATATTGCCAGGTAAATAAAATAAGGCGTTCAAATTGTGATAAAAAAGCCAGAAAAGTGGATGCTACTTAGTCTAGAATCTTTCTTATGCTTACACATAAACATACGTTTAAGCCGTGAAAAAGTATTTTTTGGCCCACACCAGTCTGTTACGTATTTAATTGTGACCTGACTGTGTGAAGTGCTTGCCTTGCTAGCTGACTATCCAAAGGAAAAATGCATTTTTGGTGTGTAGGCATAGCTAGCTAACTGCATACCTGCAACCTTGTATGATGGGGGCGAGGCTACTCATGCAGGATAACAAAGTTGTCACTAGGGTCCCTTTTAGCCCCACTCCATAAAAAATTCAGAAAACTGAAATGGTGACAAATAGTTTAATGCTGTTTCTCCACAGTTGAGTACAACATAGTTGTCATTAATTGCACATGTTTTATATTCAAGCATGTAGAAACCGATCTCTGAATTCCCTTCCTCCTGTACCGGGTCTCCCGCCATGATGTCATCCTGGTTCTGGGCGACATTAACGCCACTGTAATGAAATGAAACATATCATCAGCCCCCACTCCTCTGGCATCACCAATGACAACGGCGAACAGATGCTGGAGTTCTCCGCCACCCACAACCTGAGAGTCTCCGGCACCTGGTTTGAACATTGCCAGCTCCATCGCACCACCTGGTATTCCAACACCAGTACAGCGGCAAAAACCATCGACCATATCTTGGTCTCCGGCCGCTGGAACATCATATGGGACTGCCGTGTGTTTAGGAGCGCCGAGCTTGGATGCACTGACCATCGTCTCCTTGCCGTGACCCTACGCCTGCAACTCCGTTGCTCCACACCTTCAGTCAACTCTGCCCGTCCTCCAGACAATGGCAAACTCAGTTCTCCAATCTATTCCCAACACTATGCAGTCCAGGTCCCCAACAGGTTGTCAGCGCTTACCGAACCCGACTACATTGAGGAGAGCTGGTCACAGTTCTCAAACACCCTACGCTCTACTGCCACTGAGGTCCATGGCCCGAGATACAGGTCATGCAACAACTGGATTTCACCGGACTCCCAGGACCTCGTGGAAAGGTGCCGCGAGGCGAGGCTCCAGGGCAACACCCACTCCTATAGCACCCTGAATTCTCAGCGCAGGAGAAGCCTCAGAAGGGACAAGGCGTCCTGGCTGAACAACATAGCGAGGGCAGCAGAAGAAAACTTCCATAGAGGCAACACAAGATCGGCCTTCTCGAACATCAGGAAACTGTGGGACGCCGGCCAACAGTAACAGTCCTCTCAACTCCTCAGTCTCGATGCCTCCATCATAACCGAGGCCTCTGCAAAGCTGGAGAGATGGCACGAGCACTATTCAGCAGCCCTCAATAAGCCAGCGCCGCAACCCTCCGCCTCCCTTCAGCAATTTGCCAGTGCTGGGACGGAAATGGATTCCATTTCGCAAGACCCCCCCGTCCATTGACGAAATCATGAGCGTCATCAAGAATCTAATGTCCGGCCGCGCACCCGTATCTGACGGGATTACTGGCGAGATGCTCTGGGCAGCTGAGCGCGTGCCGAATGAGTGGAGGACCGGCGTTTTGGTCTCCTTTGTTCCTCCAAGAACAAAGGAGACAAAAGGAACCCTGCCAGCTATCGCCCTATCCCATAACTTCCAAAGTCTTAACATCAGTGATCCTCAGACGTCTTCTGCCATACCTCGTCTCTAAGCACCGCCCACAACAAGCCGGCTTCACACCCAAACGATCAACAGCAGACTGCATCCTCGCTCTTCGGAGTACCAACAGCCTCTCCTTGCTGCATACATTGATATGAAGGCGCCATTTGACTCGCTTGACCGCAAAGCCCTCTGGCTTCTGCTACAGGGCATCGGAATCCCTCGGAAATATATTATCATCCTGCGAGACTACTACGGACACTGCAGACACTACATGTACGATTCGAGCAGATGGGCTAATTTGGGAGCCATTCCGCACCAATTCAGGTGTGCGCCAAGGCTGCGTAGTTGCCCCTAATCTGTTTAACGTTGCCGTGGATTACTGGGTCAAGTCGTCCCTCGCTCGATGTCCGGAGGCGGGTGTCCGCATTCACTGAACCCAAACCGATTTGGACTACGCCAATGACATTGTAATTTTCGCCTCCCTCCTGGATACTCTCTCAGATGCACTGGTGACATTCTCGGAAGAGGCCTCCCCTTTAGGACTGACAATCAACTGGGCCAAGACAAAAATACAACCTCTGTCCGACGATGCCGCGACAAGTGACCCTCGCTAACAGCGTCAAGGAGTTTGTGTATCTCGTGTCAAATTTGCCTTGAGCAACTCCTGCGAACCCGAGATACTCGGCCGCCTTCAACTCGCCCGCAGTGCATTCGGTAGACTCTCCAGGGTCTGGCGAAGCTCCTCCATCCGTTTACACACCAAACTTTCTCTCCTCAACGCTCTTATTATTCCCGTTCTCCTCTTCGCCAGCGAAACCTGGACGCAGCTACCGAACGCCGTCTTGACGCGTTCCATAGGTGCTGCCTGCGCTTCACCCTCAGTATCTGTTGGTACCATTTCGTTAGCAACGCTGATGTCTATGCAAGGACTGGCACCCCAACACCCGTCTCGATCATCATCAGGAGACGGCGACTACAGCTGCTCGGCCATGTGGCCCGCCTAGAGGACTCGGTACCGGCTAAATCGACTCTTCTTGCCCACCCCCTTGTGGCTGGCGTCGTCCCCGGGGCCGTCCCAGGCGGCCACCACCCGCCCTCTTTCTGCTCTTCTGCTACTCGCCCACGACAGAGATGCGTTCCGGCACCTAGTCGCTACTATCAGCTTGCATCGGTCATGCGAAACCTTGACTTGACTTGAAGATAACATCAATGTTGCTCAGGGCTCAGGCAACGACCAATCACAGCTCACCTGTTTTCTGAAGCTGAACTGTGATTGGTTGTTACCTTAGACCTGAGCAACTGTGATGTAATTTTCACTTCAGCAAGTGACAAAATGGCTGCCTTCTGATATTGATAGAAACGGCTTAATTTTGCTGCTTAACTCATATTCCATAAATGTAATATTAATCAGAATGTCATGTTTAGACTAGTGAGGTCACATATAACATATTGTCAAGATTTTTTTTGGGGGGGGGGGGGGTTAAGAGCTAAATGAAGTGCACTTGTGATCACATACTCTATTCTATATCCAGACTCGTCGCCATGATCCTCTTTTTGTTCCATGCGTTATGATTCGTGCATAGTGTTGCACACATTTACATTTCCTCGATATGCCCAGACATGTCTCCACAAAACAATCATCAACATATTTCTCCCTTTGTCACACAGTCCGTCTCTTGTTTTGTTTCTTTTCCACTCTCACATACATTTGAATAGCAGGACTGTGGCTAGTGTTGACACAGTAATGATGCCGAGCCTCTAAATAAGGTAATACATTAACTGAAAACAAGATGTTCTTGCGTGATTAGAGCGCCTACCTGCTCATAATGCACATATGTCAAGTCAAGCTTTTTTTTCCCTGCGTGTACACAACCTGGGATGCAAATATATGCCATGCAAATAGCTATGTTAAAGGTTGTTTCCATGGCACCCGCACTGTTTTCATCTCTAGTGTGATTCAATGTACTTTGTATTTGTGAACCTGACCCAGTTACACCCTGTAGTGAGTGTGATTCCTCCCTCAACGCGCATCCAAACTGTTGTGATATTTGTTTGTATTTTGTATCCAAGGCCATCAAGTGTAGTGAGGTGGAAACAAGAAGTCCAGTATCTTGCATATTTCCTTTAAGGAAATACTTTCAGCTTCCTTTGTGTTCAGCCCAATGACCTACATCTTTTGTAGCCCTTCTGTGTCGTCCATAGTGTTCTGCTGGGCAATCAAACACTCCATATCACGTTCCTTTTATCCACCCTCATATTCTCTCACTCGTTCCGTCATTTTAATTTCCTTCAGGGCCAGAGTCGTATGTTTGTTTAAGCCTCTGCAGCCCCACATTATCTAATCATGGAAGACTGGAGTCACTGGATGAGTCTTTTGAAATGATGAAGCTGCATTCATGCATGAATCACCAGTTTAAAAACCGCATACACTCCCTTATACATTTGAGGCTCATTCAAACTTGTGCTTTGTCAGGTTAATCGCATTCACCACCCACAGCTTTATTCGTCATTGGCGAAATCTTGCGTGCATCACCCCAGAATTGGTGTTGATCAACACAGAAACACTGCATTCGAGAATCAGGCATGGGTGAGATTTGATTAAGTCAGTTCCTGTGTAACAGCCCAGATGACTCATAGCAGCGCAGGCCTTCACAGAGACATCTAGCGTTGGCACTGAGATACCGCAGGACAGCCTTATGTAATAGTTGGAGTTTGCTCTAGATCGTGCATATTGTATGACTCTCAGCCTTTTTTGATCAGAGGACTGCAGAGACACATGACAAGTCACAAGCTGTTATGCGGCTGGGAACTGCGGAAGAATGCAGTACATAGTGAGGTTGTTGTTTTGCTCTCATACAATGAAAACGGTGTACAGTAGGGTTTTATGCTACAATCTACATTATTATACCCAATATAGTGACTTCAAAATCAGCTTTTGGACCTTTTTGGCCATTAGAAAGGAAAGATATTATCCTTACATATAATAATCAATTGACAAGCCTTTTTACACACACACACACATACAAGTGCAGATTAAAAGCCACAGATGGGCAAACATTGCGCAATCCACCACTGGATTAAATAACAAAACAAGTTAAATGAATGTATAGCTGACTCATCTAACTTGAATACTCAAGTCGGTCTTTGTGAAGTGGACGCCTGCTGATGGTAATAAGACAGAATGAAATGGTCTGTGCGGAAAGTCTGCATTGCGTCACAACGGGAAAAGGGAGCGAGGGGGTGGTCAGGGTATCTGGGAGGGGACAGATGGGTGTGTCCTCACTGACCTAGTTACAGCAATAGAATCCCCCCGCCCCATCGCACCCCCATCCACCATCCCTGCCTGACTTGGTGACGTGTAAAGGGCACTTTCAAAGAGTACAGCCAGCCAGGAATGGAAGTCAGGCAGAAGCAGACAGAGGGGGGGTTGGGGGCAAACTGAGACGGGCGGACGGATGCAACACAATTAAGGTCGACTGAGACAAGCGGACAAATATATCCACAATGATATACAAGATCTGCACAGAGATGGGAAATATCTTTGCACAAACAGGAAGAGCCTCCAGGGGCTTTCAGCAAATTAATAACAACAGGCTGCATTCGTAATATTAAACCCCCACACATCCTGTGGAATATTAGATTTTTTTTTCTTCATTTGGGGGGGGGGGGGGGGTGATCACATCTTTGCAGCGTAAAGCAGCTTTTAATAAAATCAGAAATGCTATAACAGCACAAATGCAGGCTGTGATTACTTATAAACATGATCTAATCTCATATTTCCTGTGCTTCTTAGGGCAAAGCTTGAATTTCATGGCCATTTCAGTGGAGACTAGGCAATGTCTATGGGGTTAAGTATGGAGAATTAACGACAGACTTCACCGTATATCTTACCTCCTGGCTCCTCACTGTTTGAATAACTTTTTGACCCCCCTGTCTTCAAGTTCAAGTAGAAGTGCAAAGAGAGAAGGACCGAAAGGTCGAGTATTGTAAACTTTCTTGACACACATGCTGAATCATCTTACAAATATTTGTAATTATCTGAAAGGACAAGTTAAAATGGGAGCTTGCGAAAACCAAAAAAACAAAAAATCCGTTTTTCAAACTCTCAGTGTAACCTGATGAGTGAAATGGTCTGTAAAAATAAATAAATAAAATCAGCTCTCTGAACATATTGGACAGATCCTGAGACAAATTTAGGGCAAGGGAGGACATTGGACTTGCCTTTCAGAAGTCGAAGCACCTCAGGCAACTGTGAGTAAATTCAGAAGTACTGCAACACGGAATTAGCGTCATTTTTTCCCCGACAAGTAAATCTCCTGTGTTTGATTTTTAACTAATTGTATACAGTATTCCCCCCCAAAAAGTAATCTTTCAAACAGACAACATTCCATGGTAATGTAACACTCCATTTTGAACAAGCCATGCTACCAACGTAGCAGCTGTGGCTAACGTTAGCTTGTTTACAGTGCTGATGCTATCTTAGTATTATTAAATGAGGCTGCATTCAAATCTTGCTAGCCATTTTAAGACTACAACGCCCCCCCTCACACACATACACACACACACACTTTAAAGGGCAACTCATTTCTGCAAAATATTCTGCCCTGTCATCTGTTTTTGTCTCATGTATTCTGAACTGTTCCGTTTTTCCTGCCAAAGACCTTTCCCCAGATATTTTTCTCCAGTCTTCAAATTTCCACCCTCCCCATTCTTTTTGGCCTCTCTCATTATAGTCAATCAATCTTTTCCTTCCTTTGCAAAACAACAAGCATTTTCTTGTTGAAGAAAACTTCTTATGGCATGAACACGTGACCATGTGTCCTTTCTTTCATGCCATCTCTCACTAAACCGGCATTTTCATTCTTCTATTCACGTCTACGGCAATATTTCGTACCGATGAGCTACTGCTTCTCAAAAAGCTATTTTATTTTTTATTTTTTATAGCCTACTTCTCTCCATAAGTGGCATCAGGCTAAATGCAGGTTTACTTTACAGGTACACCAGTCCATCATTTTTTGTTTTGTTTCATTTTTCCTCATTTCGGTCATGGATGAGACGTAGCATTTCTTCAGCTGAGTGAGTGGCTGTGTATATCGTACACTGGACCGGTTGGCCGTAAACATCCTGAATGCAATGTCCTGTCTCCCATAAACTCATGAATACAACAATATTTTGCTTGGCATGTAAGAGGCTGAACCACAATGAGAAGCGACACATGGTTTGGGGAGACAAGCACTTAAGCGATTTGTTTTGACTCACTGACATACAATTCCAAAGGAAAATATTCATTTTGAATTCATCAGTTATGTTTTTGTTTCCTTCCCTGTGAAAAGAACCAATTGCTGACCCAGTTCTCCTCACAATCTAGCGTTTCAGAAGGGATGATATGTAAGTATTTTTTTAGACTAGACACACCTTTCTGAGAATATTAGTTTAATGGACCTTTTTTTCTTTTCAGTATTTTGCTACACATGCAACAAAAAACAAAAGCAGTTAGCCACCAGATACACCTAAGATAAATAACCATTAATTGTATTTTTTGTAAATTTTTTGGGGTGTGCCTTCATAAGTTTGGACACCCCTGGCATTACCAGAAAAAAACAGTTGCCTTCACTGCTTACTGTGTACTGTGTACTCCCCACACGGTCGATTCGATATAAAATACAGGAGGCGTATGAAAGGTAAACAAATGTACGTATATTTTGAGACGGTCAGAGAGGTAGTAATTCAATGATAGCTTTCACAGTGTTTCAGTTGTTATGCAAATGCATTAGGGGTTTAACAAAGGCCGATATGATTTGGAAAACTTTGATTTAAAAGATGCGAGTGCATCAAATTGAACTGAGTACCACTAATAGATATGCATATCAAATCCTCTTTTAGTGGAGAGATATATCTTTGAAGGAAATGTCACATTAAGTCCTGACATTCATATGCTTGTAAAATGACAAGAAACTCAAAAGTGCATCATACCCGCTCAAAGTGAGCCATACCTATAGAATCAAACATAAAATGGAACAGTCCTTGAATCATATCGCACCCCACGTATGGAGAGACGCGCACGTATGTTGAGTGATGACAGAATGCATCAGCAAGAAAATGCCTCCACACACGACAGATGTCACTAACATGATGCTCAAGATAACAGTGGAGGCTTGTGGTCAGCACCTATTGGCCAATGCATGCCTTCTTCTTTGTCAACATTCACAGACGAAAAAGGAAATTAAGCCACTGTCGCAGAGCTTCACATGACACATCTTAGAGGTGTAGACACAGGCTGGTACAGCTGCATTAAAATGAATTCAGCTAATGTGGTAAGGATCCTTTTTGATTGATTGAAAGGCAAAAAAATTGTGTTAGTATTTAGATTTTTTCTACTGCAGCAGTGCCTTCTCTTTGACTTAAACACATTTACGATGCACATACTGAGATGTGTTTCTAATATTTTGGTTGCCTTATTAACTAGCTGAAAGGGAAAATATAATGGAAACACCACCACAAATAATAATAACAATAGCGCAGTGAGGAAGTGTATGTTAGTATTTTAGCTTCATAGTCAGGAGATGTGGGTTCGATTTTGGGTTTGAATCTCTGTTAGAACGTGCGCCCTATTTTCATGCCCGGCGCAAGTCTATCGCAAAGCACAGTCAAACTGTGCACGGGGGTTGGAGTTTTCTTTCTTTTGGTATTTTGCTTGACTATCGCAGCTACAACGTAGAATAGGGCGTTTAGCACCATTGTGCGCCGTTGTGTGATGGAACGTAACCAACTCTAGACCAATTAAAGCAGTTCCTCTAATTCTCTTGCGCACAATCCTTGACATTGTGGAAGCAGAAATGGACTCGCTGGGATCCATGCATGTGATCGGTGCATGCAAAGTGCGTTTACAAGATCTCCACTTGCGGATGATGTAGTCAGCTGCACATGTGATGTGGGCAATTGGAGGACCGCCTTGCACCCGTGATCGTGCATCTGTGTGTGACACCAATTACAAAGCACAGATCTGAGTTCAATTGTAGGAAGTAAAAATGTGAAGTCATCATAAAATTAAATACCAGAGATGTGTGTGTCAATAAATTTTGTCAGTGCATCAATTTGTCATTGGCTAGTGGGCAGGCCACCCGTCCGTCATTATTTCAAGCCGAACCACAACTAATATTGTCAGTCCATTACTCTGTCCTTGTTATTTTAACCACACTTACGGAATATGGGACAATGTCATTGCGGTCTGTGGGACATATTTGAAAATGTCGAACAAGTTTCATATTCAAACGTTTTGATAAAATGCTAGAAACAGCACGTTGCCTGTAATGCCGCAGGATACTCACTTTACAAGATGGCAATTACTAACAATGCTTACTTACTTCATTTTTGAACGTATTGGTGTAGATTTGACTTGCGCATGTGCGAGCGAGCCAATTGGAGGCTACATGCTAAAGATGCTATGTTTTTACCATTAAGCCTCCAATTTAGCAATGTATTGTTAAATTGTTCTTAGCATTTAGCCTCTAATTTGGAGGATAAATGCTAAAGGCATAGTATCTTTTCCCATAATACCACGGTGTATTCATTCTTTAAATAAAGAATATGTTTTCTTTATTTAAAGAAAATTTAATCTAATTTGGATGCTAAATGCTAAAAACATAGCATCTTTTCCCATAATGCCATGGGGTATTCTTTCTTTAAATAATTAATTGTTAAATTGTTCTTAGCATTTAGCCTCTAATTTGGAGGCTAAATGCTAAAAACATAGCATATTTTCCCGTAATGCCATGGGGTATTCTTTCTTTAAATAAAGAATAAAGAAAGAATACCCAATGGCATTATGGGAAAAGATACTATGTTTTTAACATTTAGCCTCCAAATTAGGGTAAATTTTTCTTTAAATAATAAATAAAGAAAGAATACCCCGTGGCATTATGGGAAAAGATGCTATGTTTTTAGCATTTAACCTCCAAATTAGAGGCTAAATGCTAAGAACAATTTAACAACATTTGTTAAATTGGAGGCTAAATGCTAAAAAAAAATAGCATCTTTATGCTAAATATGCTATGTTTTTAGCATTTAGCACACAACATAGCATTTCTATGCCAAAGATAATATGTTTTTTAGCATTTAGTCTCCAATTTAACAATACATTGGAAATGAACCAAACCAAGTATTTGTTCTTTGACACTTTCTGCCACCTCCAACATTTTAATCATATAACTTAATCTGACCACGTTTTTTGGTTTGTTCCATGTCACTTCCACTTCCCTTCACTTATTTTCTTCACTGTTTTGCAGTCAAACATGTGCAGCATGGCCAATGCCACCTGTAATGTGGACACCATCCTGGGCTTGGGTTACAGCCTTGTGTTTGTCCTGGGCTTTCTTGTCAATACTGCGGCCCTGCGTGCTTTCATCATGCGACGGGATGCCTGGACAGACACCCACATCTACATGTTCAACCTGGTTCTAGCTGACTCGGCCCTGATCATCTGCATTCCCTTTCGGATCTACCATTCTTTCTTCTGCCTGGACAAGACTCTGTTGTGCACCTTTCTTATTTACATCCATTTCATCAACATGTACTCTAGCATCCTGACCACGGCAGCCATCAGCATCCACCGCTACTTTGCTGTAAGGTTCCCTTTGCGGGTGAGGTCATGGAGAAGGAAGAAGGAGGCGGCCTTTGCTGTGTGCGTACTCATTTGGGTAGCGCTACTGACCGTCGCTGCCGTATTCCGAGAGGAGAATTATCCCCACAAACTGTGGACATGCTTTGAAAGATGTAAAAATCAACCCTTACATTTCAATTTTATCGCCATTCTGCTCTTTTGTGGCCTCCTCGTTCCTCTTTTGATCGTAATGTTTTGTTCAAGTCAGATTATCGGCATTGTGTTAAAGACAGACGGCGAGTCATCGCCGCTGCAAAGAAGCATTGTTGGCATAGTAACAGCAAACATGGTCGTGTTCATTGTCTGCTACACACCAATCCATGTTGGCTTTCTTGTAAACTATTTCTACCGTCCACCTGCATACTGGGAGTCAGTTTACATCCCTGCTCATGCATATTTGCGTGTGTCTGAGTGGATTTCCTCCACAAACTGCTGCTTGGATTCAATTAGTTATTATTTCTTATTGAAAAGGTTGTCTCCATCAGTCAGTGAGTCACGAAGAGTTGAGCAGCATGAATGACAGAATCGGTTGCAGTTTAAAAGTTTGGTGGGTTTGTTGCCCGTAATTAAGACCAGAAGTACAGTTGTTGTAAGAGTTTTTGGCCTTCATACACCATAACAATGGATTTGGGTTAATGGCATCAGTGTGATGTGGCTTTAATTTAAGATGCTTCACAAAAATATGGTATTTTCCATTTAGGAATTGTCGTCATTTGACTTCTAAACCTAACAAAATCTTTCCATGATTAAATGTTTGTTTTTTTGGACTCACTCTCTCTTGGACTTATTGTTATCCAATATCTGTGCGCAAATGCATCCTGTCACAAAATATTTTTGTGCAGTCAATTAATTCATCAGCCCCCAAGGGAAGTCCTGTCTGACGTTTCTGCAGTAAGGCCTAATGTGCTCAGACAGCATCTAGCCCCCTCTTGTGTTTAACAAAGTAACTGTAGGAAATCTACTGCCTCGTAACTGATGTGTTTTTGTCATTTAGATAAGAGAAAAATGATGACTACTATCATAACATTTGTTTTAAAATGTCAAGATCTACAAATAGAATCCTGGTATACACTATACATGTAGGCCACGTGCACATTCAGCACAAAATGCAACATAATAGCGGTAAATGATATATTTACATTTAATAGCAGTACTCCAAAGATTGATGGTTATGATCACAGAAGTATTTTCGCAACTGCAAAAACTCCGAAGGCAGGCAAATGGCTCAGTTCTGGTTGAGATCAGGCCCGCATCGCTATTCTAATAACAGGAAAGGGCTGAAGTCAGCATTCAGCCAAAGTCACATAAATACTTTACATACATCTTATTCACAGCATTGGCACAGAAGGAAACAAAAAAATACAAATAAACCCCTCCCACTTCAGTTTTTCTCTGTCTTGGGAAAGAACCATCTGCCCCCAAACCAAACAGTGTACCTACAAGGTTATTATTTACATTATTTACAAATGTTACAGCTGTGGAATTGCAACAAAAAAAAGCCATTGTGCTTATCTATTACTGCACAGCATAAAGCCAATAAAATAAAATAAAAAGTTCTCCCGGGATGGGATGCTGACAAATATATTCAAAATCCTTCAACATGGCATTTGACTGGCACACCGTGTGACAACCACTAGAAGAAAAAAAAAAAAACGGATGACAAATATGGCACAAAAAGAGAAGATGCCCCCACAGTCCGTCCATTTACATTTCATATCCACAGTTTGTGTCATGTTCATATCACGAGTATAATCATAAAGCGTATCCACAAAGTGTCTGTATACATATTTACAGTACAATACAGCTGCTATCGTACGACTTTTAACCACCGTTGCTTGCATCACTGCAGATGCACGTCAACAGTACAAGCCCCACATGAAACAGAAAAAAACATTCAGCACGTAATGTTCAAAAGGCATATATCTCACATAGCATACTGCAATAAGTACAATTTTAGTCAACAGTGGTTGCACCGCTGGCTAAAATGGTCATCATGGCACTTAAACACAAGTTTTTTTGCTTTTGTAAACAGGCATCAGTAAAACACTCTTAAGAAGAGGATTTTGGCACACAAGAAATGAAGACACCGGCAAATTGAGTGTGTTGCTGAAAATATACAGTCGACTAATATCATCACTCCTCCTGTCATGAGGTTAACAGCAAAAAAAAAAGAAGTTAATAAATAAAGGGAACACCTGACTGACACATCCCAGAGCTCACTGAATGATTACATAATGTCATTTGTTGACAACAAAATGGCGTAACTCCCGATTATGAACCGTCTGAAAGCTGGATTCAGAATCCTACTCAAAATCAAAAATGGAAAAATATCATCACCAGTTGAGTAAATTTCCTCCAGACAACCCAAAATGTGGCTCAGTAGTGTTTATGTCTGGGCATGTTCCTGATGAGATGACAGAAGATTTCCTTTTGGGATTTCTTGACCAGGTTCATGTAAGTTCCTGGACAGTCTGTGGCGAGACGTGGACGTAACGTATTTACTGTACATTCTGTCTGTACGTTACCGTACATTATGTCCCGTACGTTTCGTTGGCCCCCTTCCACTTTTACTGTTGTGCTGGCCTATCAGCTGCCATCTACTTCTGTGGGCTGCAGATGCTGCTTCATGCGCCCACTAGTGGTGAAAAAAAAAAGCACCACCTGTAAACCTACCCTTGAACTCTCTCCTTGCCAACTGTGCCGTTCACGCAACAGCAGTTGAAATTGATTGACAATCCTAATTTCTTCTCGATACCCGAGAATTTTGACGGACAAGGAGTGATACTGAGATGATTTTGTGTTCCCTTTGTTTTTTTTGTGTGCAGTGTATTTTAGTAGTAACGGCCTCTTAACTCCTTCACTGCCATAAATTTATTTGAACTATTTCTATTAGCTTAACGCTTTTGCTAACAAGAGTAAGAAAACATAGAACTTTTTTTTAATTGTACATTTAGAACAGATGTAAAATTTGTGATTAATCGTGAGTTAACTAGGGAAGTCATGTGATTAATAGTAATCTTTTTTCTTTAAAAAAAAGAAAAGATTAAAAATTAGGGGCGTCAGGCAATTAATATTAGTAATCGTAATTAATCGCATGACTTCACTAGTTAACTCATGATTAATCACAATTTTTACATCTGTTCAAAATGTAATTTTTTTTCTCTTTCTCCAAGTTTTCATATCTTAACAAAAGTAAAAAAAATGTTAAACTAATAGAAATAGTTCAAATGATTTTTAGACGTCTATAGCCATTAATGGCAGTGAATGAGTTAAGGAAGGTTCCAGTAAAATAAATGAAAATCTTACGATTCAATCCAAAAGGAATTGCCGACTTTATTTTTATTTATTTTTTAACTATGGCTGAATTGCAGCTTTGGCGTACTTATTAAAACAGGCAGGTGAGTACTTTTATTTTACATTCAGAGCAATAATGACATGACTTTGCATTCAAGCTCTAACTGAACCTTACTATGTACAGGTACATATAAACCACATTATTGGCGCACACACCAAGGCCACCCGCTGTAAGTCGGCTTTAAAAAAACATTCTTATTCCAGCTTTTGCTTATCTCGTCTTCATCTTTTTTTCTTTTTTTTTTTTTTTTACACAGCATCCGTCTCAATGCTGTACTGATATAAGTGCTGACTTTCACGGGACTCGACACTTTGATGTTATGGAATTTATGGCCCCATTTGCCTGCTGGGGGCATTTCCATTACCCCTTCTGGCATTGGAGTTTCCATCACTGCCTCTGTAACTGTCACTTTGTTCTGCATCACGTCTGCGAGACCTTGACCCTCTGTGGGCTTCCCGGGGAAATTCGTACCCATTAAGTGCTGGATCGTGTTCAGTAATGTGGCATGAATGAATATGTGATTTGTGGGGGGAAAAAAGACAAGGCATTCCCAGTTACATCGGTTACACATTTGTCCTAGTCTGGCGTTCTGCTCAGTACACTGTTTTGGTGCAAACCTTTCCGGACACCCTTGTGGAATTATTAGTCATTAAGTAGTACATGGAGCGGAGGGGGGATGAAAAGAGCAATGGGCGAGTCAGATGCCGACAACATCATTACACAGAGCATGCGGCTGGCAGGAATAGTGCTGACATTTCAGTCCTGCTCTCCTCTCTTCCAAGAGTTATGATCCTGCATCGCTATGAGGCAGGGCGGACTACTGTAGGCATTCAACACACATGCCGCCCTGCCCGTATGCATCCAACACTAAATAACCACAGTCACCACTTAAATGTATAAGTGCAGCAAAAGAGGAAGCAGATGCAGCTTCTCCTTTGGCTTTCTGTTTATAGTCAATGACAACTTCAGTTTTTGACTTCTGATGAGACACCGAAAGCTTGACATGTTCAGGCAAGGTGTACTTTGCAAAATTCCCCATTGTAAGTCATGCCAACAGGTGGAGGGCAATGGATGCAGTCATACCGATTAGATACGGGCATCGATGATCGGTAATAAACAACCCAAAGTTGAGCTGCATTGGCGTCTATGACACGACTCTTTCAGGCAACATTATTCTGATAGATACGACACAGACATCAACAAATGAGTTCAGAACATCCAGAAATTGTCCCCTCCCTTGAAAAAAAATGAAGTACTTAAGTATAAATTGGACAAAAGAATTGGGACGACTGACCATTAGCTCATTCACTGCCATTCACTGCCATTGACAGCAATAGACGTCAAAAATTTATTTGAACTCTTTCTATTAGTTTAACATTTTTTTTCCATTTTTGTTACCAAGAGTATGAAAGCCTAGATTTTTTTTGTACATTTAGAACAGATAGAAAAATTTGTGATTAATCGTGAGTTAACTAGTGAAGACATGCAATTAATTCCGATTATAAATTTTTTATCGCCTGTGCCCCTAATTTTTAATAATTTTTTCTTTTAATTAAAAAAATAATACTAATAATATTTTTTTTTTTTTAAGAAAAGATTAAGATTGCCCCTATTTTTTTAATAATATTTTCTTTTAATTAAAAATAAATAAAAATAATAATCTTTTTTTTTTTTAAGAAAAGATGAATAAAAATTAGGGGCATCAGGCGATTACAATTTTTAATCGTAATTAATCGCATGACTGCACTAGTTAACTCACGATTAATAACAGATGTTATAGATGTTCTAATACAATTAAAAAAATACTAGGTATTCATACTCTTGTTAACAAAAGTGGGAAAAATGTTAAATTAGTAGAAATAGTTAAAATTAATTTTTGACGTCTATAGCCGTCGATGGCAGTGAATGAGTTAATAAAGGAACTGAAAATGTAGAGTGTTGCCATGTTAATCTAATCCGCCCAGGGCTTCACAATCAATATAGCTTGAATCGGTGGTGACTCGATTACAGATGTGAATTGGCCATTAAAAACAAATGTGGAATTAGAATTTTCAGATTGGATTCAGAACAGGCCATGGTATTGTTGCGTCTCTCACTTCTAAGTATGTGTGACGTATGCCTGTGGGAGTGGCACATGCAAATTGTACCGCCTTCGAGCCGGATACCCGGAATTGTTTGTATGAATATTGGAATATTTAGCCGGCTAATGAGCATTACATTCATTTACAGTCAGTCAATCAGTCTTCACTACTGGCATCTCATCTCACGCCGTCACAACAGTAACGTGTCTGGCCACTTCAGAGATGACAGCTTAGTTTACGTAGTGCTAGCTAGCTGGTATAACAATCCAGATGGATCTACTGGACCATAGCAAGAAAAACAGCATGGATTCCACCATTGGCCAGGATATGACAAGGGAACCTGGAAGTTGAAGTAAACTCTTCTAAACAAAAAAAGAACTGTGTACTGTGAAGTGTTTTTTGGGAAAAGTACAATAAGAAACAAATGTGAGTATTTGCTTGTTAATGTGATCATGAATGGCAAGAGCAGATTTTTGGTGCCAGAATTTGTCAGAATTTTTTCCATCCTCCGATTAGTATTTACAGCAAAACTGAAAAGCAGACTGTTAAAGCCAAGTTCTGCAAACATTAATTCATTTAATAATCAGCATCTCTGTTGAAGATGGAAGCTCCGGACTATAAATCGCACTAGGTCAAAAATACCTAATTAGGTAGAAAAAATACATAAGTTGCACTGGGGTATAAGTAAAAAAATTTGTGGGTAATTTATTTTAAAAATTACTTCAAGAATCTTTATTGTCATTATGCAAGCGTAACGACATTTATTATTATTATTTTTAAACAAATTACTTGACCAAAAACAAACATTATGTCATCTTTGAAGGCAAGTTATAACATTAATAAAATAATAGAGAACAGGCTGCATAGGTTCACTACTTGCAGCTTGTAGTCTGTAGAATATGATTTTCTTTTGGGGGGGGGGGGGGCATTTGTGTTCAGTCGTTCTCAGTTGTCTTTGCAAGCTAACGTTTATTGTTTTAATAGTCAATTGTTAAGCAGTAGGAGATATCGGTGCGTAACTCTAGAGTGCCCTCTTGTGGCTGTCTGTGAAATGATATAACCCCCCCTCCACCTCCGGGTTAATTTTGTCATGTATAAGTTGTTTTGGAGTATAAGTCTCAGGAACAGCCAACCTATGAAACAAAAGTGTGACTTCTAATCCGGAAAATACGATTAATGTTACATACTTTTGTAATGCTATGAGATGAATATTGTTTGTGAACTGCGCTGGATAACATACGTGGCACAATTATGTGCTTTTATATTGCATTTTTGTCTCACATTGATAGTTTCTATAATTGCGATGTGATAGTGGTGGTATTAAGAGATGGATTGAATTCCCAAGTACCCAATGTGTTTCCAGGAATAACTTATCATGATGTGCATCCCAAGACTTTTGTCCATTTAGTATAACTGAGGCAACCAGCATCCCAGTTTTGTTAGCTTGCTTCCCTTGCATGCACTGAGAGCAGCCTCTTAGTGCCTTTCTTTCTTTCTTTCTCTTTCTTTCTTTCTTTCTTGTGCCCTCTGCCTGCAGACTTGGAGAGTGTTTGGCAGGCGAGGAGGCAGCTCTGCAATGCAGACACAGCAACAGCAACAACCTCCATCCGTTTGGCCAATTAGTGCCAGCCAGTAAAAGATTGGCAGGCGGAGTAGCCAGTCATAACTCGAGCCTCGCCATTGGGGAAGAGGGGCTCGCCTGAGACAGAGGGCTTGAATGACGATGAACAAAAAAAAGATCCAGAGACGAGAGGGTATGTGTGTGTGTGTGGGGGGGGGGGGGGGGGGGTGAGGCTGAAGGAAAAGGTGCCCACGCAGGCCCTTTATTTCCTCATTGGTCACTGGCCAGCCTGAGTCCTGTCATTGCAGTTCTTCTTACTCATCAGCTGGCTGAGGTCCACCAGCTCTCCCAGCTCCCCTCGCTCCAAAGCCCCCCTCAGGAGGGCCCTGGTGAGAGCGGGGGTGTGCTGTTGGGACATGTACGTCTGAACGCTGGGGGCAGCCATTGAGGGAGGGGGCAAGGCGACGGGCACCATGGCGTGGCTGCTGAGGATGTAGCCTTCCGGGGCCGGCCAGCGCAAAGGCAGAGGCTCGCCGCACTCGGCCGGCGCGCTGGGCGCCGAGACCACCCGCCGACGCTCAGGCGAGTCCTGGGGCGTCATGGGGTACACGTATTCCCCTGCGGACTTCCTCAAGGGGGCTTTGGGCGTCCCCTTTACTCCTTTCTCCTGCCTGCTCAAGCAGACGTAGTGCTGTCGGGGGGTGTCATTCCCCCGGCACTCGCCGCCGTGCCGGCTGCCTCCCCCTTGCTGGAACAGTCTGGTGGTCAGATAAACTGAGGGGGGCATTCGACAGGGGGAGCCCAGACCCACGGATCCGCCCCCCAAGTAGGTCTGGCTGGTGTCCCATCCTCCGGAGTTGGAGTCAGACAGGCGCAGGCCTCTTCGTTTCTGCTGGGGCGTGTGCTCCGGGGTGGGGAGGAAACCGGGGTCAAGCTCCCCGGATTTGACCCAGCCGTTGGGCATCACAAAGAGGGTCTCCCCGCTCTGAGTGCAGGTGCGCTCTCCGCCTCCCTGCCGCGTCACGCTGAGCACGGAGCCTCCCATTCCGCCGGCGTTACTTAATAGGCCTCTTTCACGCCGCTGGATGGACGACTGGGTGGTGTTGCCATGGCGACGGTTGCTGGGCTTGTGGGCCATGATCCAGCAGACGGCGAGGCCCGAGAGCGCCGCCCCGATGGTGAACGCCGACACTGCAGAAGCCACAAGGAGATTGAGGGAGACGAGACTCTCGGGTTCAATGAGAAGACTCTGCTGCAGGATACCTAAAGAAGGAGAAGCGGTTCTTAGGATGATAAATACACAGTAAATAAAATAAAAATAATTTTAAAAAAAAATGGCACAAAAAAAACTCATTAACCGAGTTTTTGAGTCTCCAGCTGTTGCTTGGTCGATGTTGGCTTCGTGTTGTGGGCCAAAATTTCAGTTCTGAGCAAACTTCAGAGACAGCGGGCCCCACATACTCACAATGGCCGATTACTTGTTACTGTATTGTACTCTATTTTTCAGGATTATACATGTTCAAATAAATTGTTTTTCAAATACATTTAAAAATATATATTTTTTAAAATGTTGGAGGAGTAGGCAATCCCTTTTTTTATGGAAAACGCATATTGGAGGTTATCCCTATTTCTTCAAGAATTTTAGGGGAATAGAGACTGGTCTGGACTGAAAATAGCAGAAAGCTGCATATTAATTGTCGATAAGTATATATTAAAAAACAAATTACCTCACTCAAACCCAAAATGTAAACCAAAATACGTTTTTAATACTTTGCACTCCCAAAAATATATTTATTAGTTTTTTTTCATACTAGAGCATACAGAAGGCTATGATACAGCTTCTGACATGAAGACTTTGTTTAAAGCAATGGTAGTTATTACAAAAATGGCCAGCAGGTGGCAGCAGAGTATAAGATATCAGCCAGGACAATGTTGCAACAAGCTCTTTTCCTCTGTTTTCAACAGATTTGTGAATAATGATACAAATATACTTTTTTTTCCCCTGATGAAAGAAGAGACTAATCTTTCTTTTTGTAGGTTCCATGTTTTTATAGCAATAGAACAGAATATTCTGTGGGCCATGAGCAAAGGGGGTTGCTTCAGTGAAAATGGCTGAAGTGAATTAATGACATTTCAGAAAATTTATTGGATAAATACTGTTTGAGTAAATGCATACAAAAGTCAAGGTCCCACTTTATAGTCAAATACTGATGATCTTATCCCAATGTACTAAAAAATGTACTTACTCATTGTGAAATCTGGGATTGATCCGAGTTTCACACATAGCTGATATACTATTGCTGCGACACTGATTGGGAATCATTAGCATCGTGAATATTGTGAGAAACAACTGCTAGTCACAATATTAACTCATTCACTGCCATTGACGGCTTTAGACGTCAAAAATGATTTTGAACTATTTCTATTAGTTTAACATTTCTTTCCACTTTTGCTAACAAGAGTATGAAAACCTAGAAAAAAAATATTGTAAATTTAGAACAGATATAAAATTTGTGATTAATCGTTAGCTAACAAGTGAAGTCATGTGATTGATTAATTAATTAATCGCCTGACGGGCCTAATTAAAAAAATATATATAATAAATAAGGGCCGCTTAATCGTAATTAATGGCATGATAATTTTATATCTGTTATAAATGTACAATAAAAAAATCGAGGTTTTCATTAAAAAAAACTAAATGAAATGAACTAATAGAAATAGTTCACATGAATTTTTGACGTCTATAGTCGTCAATGCCAGTGAATAAGTTAAGTATGGCGACACTATATTGCATATTTTAAATCATACAGATCTTCTTTTTTTTATGTATTGCAGAATTTGTGATGATCATTTTTTTTCCACATGGAGGAACAAGTGTGTAAAAAGACAAAGAATGTCCAAAGTTTGGGATTATTTCACACTTGTTAAAAGAAACTAAGATGGGATGTGCATTTTGCAAAGCACAATTGCCTTAAGTTACAAAAGTGCACTTCTTTGGTAAAGTGTTGGTAAATGTAATATAGCTTACCACTGCTAGTTAGAACGAATTGTAATCCGTCCACCGGTGGTCGATGATATACAAAGTTGTCGGTGCACTTTCAAGAGCTTTATTAAACAAAGCTAAAAAATAATAATAATAAAAAACACTGCTGCTTGCCACAAGTTACAATGCATCCCTCAACACAGATTGGCTAACGGTTAGCTGCACTCTCATTCGCTGACTCCGATCTTCCTCAACAGGCTAGCTAGGCCCTCCTTTTAAAGTCACATCTATTCAGTCAGCAATAGGGACAGACAGTAGAGTACTGTAGAAAGTGATAGTGGCGACCCCAAGTGGATGAAATAATAATAGCACCTCACATGCATAGTTTTGCTATTATAAGCATGAAGATTTAAAAGATACATAAATACTAAATCAAGACCAATAAACAATGGATTCCCCATTTGTCATTTTGAAGTCACCAGTGCTGCTACCGGCATTTAGTTCCCACTCAGTGACGATGTTGAAATGTTGTTGTACGCCCCGCTGCATGTGAGCCTGAACCCGACAAGCGATAGAAAATAAATGGATGAGAATACCAAGCTACGAGTCTGTAATGTGTACACAGGGAAACATTTTTCTTCTCATTGTGTAGCCGCTGAGCTTTAATTTACCAAAATAAATCAATACCTCTACTCCAAACTGCCGTTCGTTTTCATCGTAGAACTATTAGGAGAGATGATTTATATTACACAATAGCTTCTCTCCAGCGCGGCCTTGAGACTCGGCCGGCTCAAAAAGGTTGGAAGAATCCTGCACTTGTCATCAAGGACTCAGACCAATGCAGCACACAGACTCCTATTTTTCTTCTCCCCACTCCTCATTCTTTCCATTGTGCAGCTTAGTCAGAGATTCTCTCCATACAACATACCATGACTTCAGTGTTTCCACCCAGCTCTAATTACTCCCATCTGCACCAACTGCAGTCAACGCTTGTCTCTCGCTCAGGAGTCGCTGTGCTATCAGTTTCACAGAGGGGGAAATGCTGAAGCCCACGTATCAGATTGAGATCAAATGAATGCGCTGAAAGCGTGACAGAAACTCCTTTAAACCTTAAAAGTTTTCACTAAATCACCCACAAAAAAAGGGGAAATGCTTAATCCTGTATAAAAGGGTTTCTAGTATCCAAAGCTGGATGAGAATCTCTCTCTCTCTCACTCCGGCCCTGCTGCCGTTACAATGACATGCGAGTCCCTCAACCGAAGTAAAAGCAGTCTCCTATTTTAAATTCAATCCCTCTTTCAGATTCAGAAAGGAAAGAGCAAAAGATTTGCATGTCGTCAGGCTTCGCATTGATGTTGTTCCTCCTTGTGCAGTCTTGTGTCGGCGGCTACATCTCTTTCACGTCCTCCCTAATTAAACTGTCACAGTGGGACACTTCTGACCCAAAGCAAGTCAGACTGAACTAAAAAACAAAGCAAAACAAGCAAACATAAAAACCCCAATCCCAGCTGAACACACCAATCAGCCCTGACAAAGACGTCACAAACATCAACTGGTGTTGAGGTTGAATAAAACTATCTGAGCAGAGAGTGAAAGTTGTATAATACATGACATTACATTAAGCATGTAATGAATGTCATGAATAGTTTCTTGCTGCACCAAAAAAACGAGACAAGCATGCAGTGGAAGGATGCAATGAGTGATTGAGCCACTAGGTGGAGAGACTTCCATTCGCCGCCTTGAGCATGTTGGCCCGTTGCTGGGATACGTCAGTGAATTTGCCATAATGAATGTGGCACATGTGCCCTGCAAGACAATGCAAGTCAATGGACTGAATATTGTAAAGCGCCGTACTACAAAGTGCGCAAAGTTAATGCCTCACATTCACCCATACAAATAAATGTTTACTCCTTATTATGCCATAGATAAGCAGCAAACCAACGTATGTATTTTTCAAATGTCATGAGTGTTTAATGCTACCAATATACTGTCTGTATACATCGGAAATACATTATAAAATATTTAATCAACGCGGATTTTTCTGAATATACGACACTATCATTTGGGTCAGTATCACTAATACAACTATAAAGTGCCTTTGGTGTCCTCATCAGAATCACCTTAAATGGAAGCTAAGACAGTGGCTAATTGGAGAATTAACTTTCACATTTATTTTTCATAACTTTCATCATATGTGTGTAGTTTCTTGTTGACATACACAATGTCATAGTGAAATATCAAATGATATAAAAAAATCTTTCAGAAATTCTAAATATATCTAGTAAACAGGGCAAGCTTGCTAACCGAATCATATTGTGAAGTGAAGGTCCAGCATATACTCATAAAATACTCACATTCACCAAAAATGTCAACACTGTCAGAAAGCCAAGGTTATTATAAACAATGAAAATTAACAAAATAACGACAACTAAAATTGAAAAAAAGCGCGCTTTTAGAAAAATAACTACATTTTCTACTACAGCAAAAAATGTCTCTTTTTTGTCTTTGTCAATTTATTTCATTTAGCGTTCAGGTTTTATTTTAAATGTATTTATTTTGGTATTACTATATGGCAGTACAGATGAAAGAAGGTCAAACAGCCATAGTAGTTTCTTGCACTAGATAAATACTTCATATATTAAAAAAAAAAACTAATACTAAAACTAATAAAAAATTAAATGAAACATACTTGAAAAAAAAAAAACACCAAATCTGCTATAATAAAATTACAAGTAACTACATTTAAAAAACAAAAGTCAAAATGAAATAAATACTAACTATAATGTAATACCCAAAACTATTGTAACCTTGCAGCAAGCTCAAATTTGTTGTTTGTTTGCATGTACTGTACATTATTTACTTGCAGTTAATTCATAGAAAAGTGTGAGAGCTTGACCAATACTTCAAACACACTAACATCGACTTACTACAATGAATATGAAGTTCATTTAAAAAGGCACCTAATGGTGAAATGGATTTGTTTACATTTAACTTATTTTGATCAATTGTTTGGATATCCATCAATTTGACAACTAACACTGGCTATCACTGAAGAAAATCTGTTCCCCACTGCTTTCTTAGCCCTTTATATTTGGCAAACCAACGCACTATATGAGAAAAGTTAGCTAAGCAAACAACGATCAAAGAAGTTACTTCAGGGCAATTTAGTTTCGTTTACAAGCACAAGCAAAGCGGTCACGTTGCTGCCACGTACCATCACAGTCTCCTAAATGGGAGGTGGTGTTTCCATATTCTACATCTTGTTGAAAAGGAAGCCTGTAATCACAGAAAAATCACACATGGATACATTTGAGCCCAGGAATCTTCTGCATTTCACAAGTGGGATCACAGAATCCCTGCACTGTCCTGTACAATCAGTCACGTCACATTTGGTTGCAGAATGCTAAAACAAACATGATACCATGATGCATCGATACCTCTTTGTACATCTGGTTTAAATTGCGATATTTGGGGCGAATAATCAATGAAACAGCTTTCCCCACATATTGATAGGTCACTCGCTGTAATAGGATATGCTGTTGATGCTTGTATTGATTTTCTCCTCAGCTCGCTGACCAGAAGGAGGTCAGGTGTCACGGTCAGCTAAGCATGTGATGACAGAAGAGTTTTCAGAACAAAATTATTTGTGCGGTTTTTGTTTTTGCTACTAGTGCTGATAACTGTTGAAAAAAAAAAATAAAATAAATAAAATATATATATATATTTTTTTTTTTGGGGGGGGGGGATAAACAGGTTTAAACAAGCAAAGTTTAAAACAAAAAAACAACAAAACGTAAATGAATTTAAAAGTACAATGACTTAAACTTCTCTTGCAGGTTTTTTATAACAAGGAGCACAATATGTGGTGTAGTTTCACCAAAAGTTAATGCTAATCAAAATTTATGTTTTTGTTGTGCAGTGGGAGAACTTGATTTATGCACTACTAAATATTTTTAATCAAAATTCATGTTTTTGTTGTGCTGTGAGAGCACTTCATTAAAGCACTTCCCAAGTAGATACATTTACTCTTCACATAATTCTTCATTTTTCTCTTCTGAAATGTGTCGGACTCAACTAATCTTCCCAGGAAAATTTACTATTATAGCCTATTTGCAAAAATGATATTATCAATAATGTCATACTTGTAGTCTTTTGTTTAATCAGCGTTTCATCACAGCAGTGGATTGCCTTTTTTTTTTTTAATACAGCAAAATGTACCTTTTAGTGTAAAACCAAAAACCACATACTTTGTAAATAACATGAAAATATCCTCACTAATCTTTACCCTATATTGAGTAGCATACATATAATTTACAGCATACACAGCCTGTACTGATCAACAGGCCTGTACTGTATATCAAAATATGTTATTTTGCATTCATGTGCGATGTCCTCACCTGGTTCCTGGTCTAAGGAAAGAGCAGGTGCTGCCTCTTGTCCAGCCACAGTATGGGTCCCTGGAGGCAAGGCAACTCCTGCGTGCAAACACATAATCAAAAATGTTATAGAGGCGATCCCATTCTGCTTACTCCCCGTGGAAAGTGATGGAAAATGGACCAAAACTGCGAGAGCTGCAAACATGACTATAAAGTGAACAATGTAGCAGCAGTTCATCTGCTTGGCTACACCGTTCTCAAATGTCAAATATGACCCAATTGATTTAAAGGTCAGAATAGGCACGCGTGATTTATTTGCCATATTTGTTATGTGAGAAGTTGAGCAATCGTTGTTTTCTTATTTTGTCGTTATTTATTTACATATTGAAGCCAAATACATTGCTAGTGTGGGAATTAGATTCACAAAATGTTCTGTATCCAATCTTGGTATTTGTCATGAATCTGGAAAATTTTTTGGACACGATCCATCTGGATTTTATTTATTTATTTTGGCATTGATTTGCAATAAAAAATTGAAGATGAGAGCAAGCACTGTATGTTGATTTCAACTCAGCTCACTTTGAAGCTAGCAACATTTTGCACTCAAAACTTTGTCGTTAAGTCCACTCGCCTATTGCTTACTCATGATAGGAAACATTACAGATGGGCTAACGAATAGTATCAATGTGACGGTGTTATATTGCTTTCAGCAATAGATATTTGAACGCAAACGCTGCAGCAACACCAGCAGACATTAAATGTAACAATGCTCAAATATATTCTTTATCCTCTGTGTAAAACAACCAATATTATTGCACGGAACTTGACTGAAACGCTTTATTTTGTTTGTCGGCAAAACTATATTGTACTGCCACCTGGTGGTCAAGTCACACTCATCAGAAGGAGCCACAATGAATTAATTGTGATGCACATACTGTTGAATTATTTACATTCTATTTAATTATGTTATTACTATATGTTTTGTTAAGTACAATATTACAGAGTGCTAGTATTTTCTTTATTAAAAAACAAGAAAACAAGTATTTGTTGTTTTATTTAGGGGATCTGGAACAGATTAATGACATTTCCATTCATTTCAGTGGGGACAGATGTTTTGAGTTATCAGCATAGGCACGGAACTAATTAAACTCAAATCTCAAGGGCAACTAAGCGACATGGTTGACACAACATCAGAATTATAATATTCACTGAACTGCCACAACATTAGGTACATCCACAGTCTAATGAGATCCCAAACCAAGTTAACTAGTGCTGCTTACTTCATGCAACGGGAATACAGGTGGCAACGGGATGTGGGCACGCGGACCAGGCAGGACGGGAAGGCCAGCAGTAGGGTGTGGCTGGTGCGGTCCAATGTCAAAGACAAAAGCTGGCGAGCCTGATGCGAGTCCTCACCACATCTATACAGAGACAAACATGAGAGCGATGAAAGCATGGATCACATGCTAAGTTGGATGCTAAAGCAAATCATGTGCGTCTACTAGTGGTAGAACGCATTTTTTGGTACTAGCCTATAAAACAATGACAGTTGAATGGAATACTTTTTTTTAGTGTTATGACTAAGGGTGTCGAATTGTTGCATTAATTTTGAGTTAATTTAGTTCCTTTAACGCCACTAATCTTTTTTAACACTTGATTAATGACCGCCCCTTACTTGGAAAGCCTGTACTGGGGGAATTCCAGTTGAAACGCAGCAGACGCGTCCACGTCAAAATTTAGCAGTAATAAATTTAACTCATTCACGCCCAGCCATTTTCACTGAAGCAACCCCCTTCGCTATTGGCTGCTTTACTGGATTTTGAAGTCCCGCAGAATATTGTGTTCTATTGCTTTAAAAACATGGACCCTACCAAAAGAAATATTAGAGTCTCTTCTTTCATCAGGAAAAAATGTATTTGTATCTGTTTCCGTTTTGCAGTCATTAGCATTAAAATATAGCCAAGTTTCAACATTATTTACAAATCTGTTTAAAACACTAGAGGAAATAGTTTTTTTGCAACATGGCCCTCTTATACTCTGCTGCCACCTGCTGGCCGTTTTTTGTAATACCTACCATTGCTTTAAGTGACCTCTTCAGGTCAGAGGTTGTATGAAAGTCTTCTGTATAAATACGTTTTTGGGACCATGGCAATATTTAAACTAGAACGTTTTTATACATTTTTGGGAGCAAATGAGTTAATAATAATGCATATATTTGTAGAGATTTGTTGTGTGGGGTCAAGTTGTATTTTAGAATTTTAAAAATGTGCAAAATTTCACGTTACTTCATGTTAAAGATTAGAAAGCTCTTAATATAAAAAGAAAAATGCACTAAGCTGTCATCAACGTCTTACATATGCCATCTAGTGGCAGAAAAATGACCTCAACCTAAATCAATATCACACTCGTTTTTCACAGTATAGTACAGTACAGTTAATTTTTTTTTTAATTTTAAGTCAATTTTGTGATTATTATGAAATTACTGTATCAATGACTAAAAAATGCAGCCGTATTTCTATTAGTTTAATATTTTTCTCCACTTTTATGTTAGCAAATGTATGAAAACTCAGAAAACCATAATGTTTTATTGTACATTTAGAACAGACATAAATTTGCAATTAATCGTGAGTTAACTATTGAAGTCATGTGATAAATTACAATTAAAAATGTAATCGCCTGACACCCCTAGTTATGACAATGTTGTAAAGCGACACCAGCGATGTTGGAATGATGTTAGCACTCAGTTGTTGTCCATGCATTATTGTACATAATGTTTTTTTGACAAAGATGGAGCTTCGCTTGGCGCATTTAAGACTATTGACGACCAGATTAGTCAGAGATAGCGGCTTGACGCGACAAGACAGAAGATGAGATGCCAAAAATACGGTTAGTCAAAAGTCTACTTCATGTTTCTTGCTAAAAACTGTATCAAAATTACAAAAGGACTTCATTGTAAAAAATAAAATAATATTTAACATAATGTTCCCAAATCCATTTTTAAAGATTAATTTCACAACAGTTGAACAAACTATTTTCCTTGACTTCCGATTTTAATAATAGTTTGCAACAATTATACATTTAAATGGGTTCACAATAATAACAGACCTGTGAATGAATCTATACTACAAACTACAACATGGCCCACAACAAAAAATTGAGTTTGAAACCCCCTAAATTGTATCAAAGTGCATGTCGGCTTGAAGTGGTAAATATAATGGTGCAGCAGAGAGTAGCAGATCTTATTAAGAAGTGTTGAAGCCTGTGTTTCCAAAATAGAAGCGATCCATGAGATGTGATGGAGCACCATGCCACCAGGCGTCATCGATCGGATATCAAGGGCAAAAATCTCTTTACTCCAACTCACCTCTCAGGAATGAAACCCTCTACCTCCTCCAAGAACACACTGCTGTGGGACATTGAATCCCCATTGGGAATCATCAGAAACTTGAGAATTGTCCCTCGGGTCGAGCCCAGGAACAAAACTGTGCGGTTCCTGTAGGGCCCGGCTTCAGTGTCCACCACCATAGCTGTCAGCTGGTACCTGCCAAGACATATCGACTGTGAAAACACATTTACTCTAAGCGGCTCAATAAAATCTATTTCCTTTCCCCGGTGCCATTTAAAGCTTAAATTTTTCACGACATAAAAGTCCTTTAACTAGAAAGCATTCTGTCACAGTACCGGCCCATAGTCTTGACCACCCAGGGTCTGTGCCCCAGCAATGGTACCGTCTCATCCATCAGAGGGTGTGTTTTCACAAAGTTTAACACCTCATCCGGTAGCGTGGTGGAGGAACTAAATCGCGATCCTTGGACTGCACATCCTCCAGGTCTGGCAAAATAAATGCAGGAAGAATATCTATTCGAGTCCTGTCTGCTTATGCGTACATAGTCTTGTTGCATAAGCATACCTGGGTTTCGGGACTGCCTCTTCTGGTACCGGTGTCCAAATGGACTCTGGGGATTTCTGTTCCTTGAAGCGTCCCTCGAAGGCGTGAGCGAGCTGCTGCATGTCAAACACGCACACGGCAGAACCGGGGATGCTGTCGGATAGAGGAAAGAATGCATAATAAGAGGTGGGAACAAGTAGTGCAGTGGTAGTCTATACATTTGGTAGTTGGGTCTTCGCTGGGTGACTGAATCCATCTCTTAATATCACTACCATCCTATATACATTGGGGTGACCAGAGCCTTGTGTCCCGAGCTGCGCGTTTCTGGCGCCACATTTGTTTTCATTTAAAGAAATGGCAAACACACTTTTGCATTGCATTTTATAAACAAGGTTTTGGAAAGAAAAAAAAGTTATTGCATTCAATGATTGATAGTTAAAGCAAAATAACTGTGCTCACTCACATTTGGCAGATAACTAGAGGTGCGTTCAATGAACACTCACGTGGTCTCAAAAATCTGTACAAATATTCATGCAGTGCACCGAACAACAATTACTAGTATGTGAGCAGTGATTGCATTTAGCGCTGTCAACAAAGATAGCATTTAGCATTAGCTAAAGTCATTGACTAGCGATTAAATTTGTTATAATAGATTTAGTGAGAATTTATTTTATATTTGATTTTCAGCTAAATTGGAGTGTTCCAGTTTTTAAAGAGGAAGTCAACCTTGAACATTTCTTGACAATATTTTATATGTGACCTCACTAGTGTAAACATGACGTTCTGATTAAAATTGCATTTGTGAAATATGAGTTATGAAGCAAAATCCAACCCTTTTTATCCATCTTAGGGGGCGGCCATTTTGCCACTTGCTGTCGACTGAAGATGACATCACAGTTGCTCAGGCAACAACCAATAAGAGCTCAGCTTCAGAAAACAGGTGAGCTGTGATTGGTTGTTACCTGAGCAACTGTGTCGAGATGTCATCTTCAGTCGACAGCAAGTGGCAAAATGGCCGCACCCTGAGATGGACAAAAACTGCTGCATAAGTCATATTCCACAAATGTAATATTAATCAGAATGTCATGTTCAGACTAGTGAGGTCACACATAACATATTATTGTCAAGAAATGTTGAAGGTTGACTTTCACTTTAAACATCAATGAATATACAGCGTTCCCTTGTTACTTTGTGGTTACTTTGGTTATTGCAGCTTCAGTCTCTTACAGGTTTTCATTTGTGATCATAACTTCATCTATTTCCGTTTTACCTCACTATTTCAAATTTTAGAGCTTGCATTAGTTGTTTAGGGCTCAGGTAATGACCAATCACAGCTCACCTGTCTTCTGAAGTTACCTGAGACCTGAGCAACTCTGATGTCATTTTTACTTGACAGTAAGTGGCAAAATGGCCGCCTGGATAAAAACTGCTGGATTTTGCTCATTAAGTCATATTCCACAAACCCAATATTAACTAGAATAACGTTTCTAGACTTGCAGGGCTGCGTAGAACACATTGTCAATCATTTTTTATTTTGAACATCTGGTCACCCGAACACAAGTATTTATGTGGTGTTCAGGATTTCTGCATCATGTAGGTTAGATTCTGCTTTTTGTTGAGTAGTATTGACGCTTCCCTTCCTGGTTGTCCATCTCTGTTGTTTGTGTGTGTGTCTTATTACCTGTTGGGAGGCGTGGAGAAGAGGCCCAAGATGACATCACGCCCTTGCATGCGGATGATGCCGCTTGTGGCGTGCAGGAGGTTGAAGTAGAAGTGCGAGTCTCCCGGGACGGAACAATTGAGACGAGCCTTCAGGAAGGTGGTCCACTGTTTCTCCAGGACGCGCTGAGAGCCGCCGAGGTCGGATTTACACACACGAGCCACGCGGGACACCATTACCTGGAAAAACATAGCAAAGCACAGTCCAGTTGGGAGATATTATTATAAATGGAGAGATGTTTTAATAATTCAACTGGGAAGATACAGGAATAGAGAAACCACCTTTTCTAGATGGTGAAACTCCATGGCCATTTCTCTGAAGAAGAAATAAATATGAGACCCCCACTCCATGGCGCTCACAAAGTATGGCTCTACATGGGAATATTAGCACAAAAAGACCAAATGAGGCAATCACAAGTTATGCCAACGGCGACGCTCCGCAGTCAGTCACATCAGGACATGCAGCTTCTGTCCACCGACCCGCTCATTGAATATTCATATCGTATTTAATTTATTAGCATGGACAAAAGAATGGATATTAGTCATCATTTATTCATCCAAACACTGGTCCAGATGTGACCTGCTGGAGACTTGTTTTCCCCACTATATAAAAACAGCCTTGATGGCATTATTAGGGCTGTGAACCCAAAGAGTCCAATAACCTCAATACAATCTGTCTCCTAACACCACTTATAAAAATAATATTATATTAAATTATAAAATGTAGTTACATTATCAGACAGCTAATTGGTCTACTGGTATTTTTTGTTCACTGATCAAAAAGATAATGAACTCAACAGAAGATCTGTGGTTTGCGTTCTAGTTCATCTCAAAGGTGATTGTTGGGGTTAACAGAATGAATGGACGTTGCGTTGTTCACTGGGACACAGTCATGCTGGAACAGGAAAAGAGCCTTCTTTAACTGTTCACACAAACATTCAATCGTCCATAAGATCTTGACAAAGAAAGAAAAAAAAAAAACGAAAAAAGAAAAAAAAACGATCTTGACAAGATGAATTAGGATTCTGATTACTGACACCTGACCTTGATTAGGATGTATCCATCTATCTATTGTATGTATGAATAAAATCTTTGATCATTTTTTTCCATTCTTATCCAATTTTGTGATAAATGACCCAATTACAAAAAATATAATATGGTCTGTTGCCAAGAGAGATCATCAGGTGTGTGGCAGGAAATTATCCAGTTTCACTTATGTGGTCTGAAAATGGTCATCATGGTTGAACCATAAAATATATGACAGAATATTCAGATTTATTTTGTAAATAGAGTATTTATCGGTTCTTTTGAGCAAACTTTTTTTTTTGGGGGGGGGGGGGGGTCAACTTCCACATAGAGCCTATGTATGACTTTTGATTTGTGTCATATTTGATACATCCGGTCACAATGGGGATGCGGATACTACCAGATTTTCTGTATTTGCAGTGGGGCTCACTCCCTAGTCACCTGTGGTTTGGTTTGGTGGTGTGCTGTGAGGTCAATCAAGGCTGGGTCTATTTGAAAGATTTATTAGAAGACATTTCTCTTTATCATAAATGTCTCGTCTGGTCAGAGCTGGACCGGCACAAAAAAATTGGCCATGGCATTTTGATTTAGACCCGCCGGCCCACCCTAGCCCGACTCCTGCCTAACATGTAGTTCTGCCACTGATGTTTATTGATTATCTTTCAGTTTGCTATCGGACTGGCAAAAAAATACATGTATAAGAATATAATAATTAAAAAGCACTGCATCGGCCCCAAAAGAGGCCGGCCCAAAGGGCCTCTTCCCCTAATGCCAGATGGCCAGTCCAGCCCTGCATCTAGTTCACTTTTACTTTATTCTAAACCTAAGCAAGGACAATGGCATGAGACACTTGGGAAAATATACTTTATGTGGCATGTCTAAGTGACAATTCTTGTGTTTCTGTTCCGATAAGGTACCTCGGAACCATTTGGAGTCGTGTTTGACCGTGCGGAGGGCGGGGCTGTCGCCGAGACTGCGATAGATCACAGCATCGATGGCCAGGAAGTCTGTCACGGTGCCAGTGAAAAAACTCCCATCTGAGAGCACGAGCAGAGAAAGATTAAGAAGACGAGGAAGGAGGAAGGTGATGGAGAGATTAGAACAAGGTCAGGAAGATTAAAACCAAACGAGCAATTCGGCAAGAGGCGCGACCATAAATCATCTGTGCAGGTAAACATTGTGATTGCGGCTTGTATGCTTAAAAAATCCAAATAATACCTGCAAATAAAGCCACATTGGCATGCCGTGGATCATACGGGCAGCGTGCCATCCCGCTCACAGGCTCGCCCACCATTTCGAGAGTATCTCTCTGCAACAGGAGGACAAGGACACATCTTCAGAACAAGCAGATAAACACACAAAGACCAGACGACAGATTCGATGGCTACTAACGGTGTAGTTTGCACACAGCGGGTTAAAGGCGTTTGTTCCGCACACAAACAGGCCTCCGTGCTGCTGGAGAAGAACCTTGACGAAATTACGACATTCTCCCTGCAGAAACAAACAAAAAAACAAAAACAAAGAACGTTGACTAGTGCAAACATTTTGTGACTAATAGCAGTACTTGAGTACTGATTTTTATTACGACTTTTTACGTTTACTCCTTACCACTGGCGTAGCTCCATTAAATGAGATTGGTCCACCCCAGGTGCCAAATGATTGACATAACACGGCACCGGTGCAGTGGCCCTGCATGTCTACAATGTAGTCCGCTAGCTTCCCCCCCCCCCCCCCCTCAATCAGACGCCTATAATTGTTTTGCCCCTCCTGCACAGTGGCTGGCGCTGTTTAGCACAAAATGTTTTAATCTACCTCACTAGGAGTCTGGAGAAGAAGAATCTCCTGTTTTTGGCAATGCCATGTTGGTTTCCTTATGAGACGTGAGTGACTGTTAAAAAAAAGTTTTAAGTTAAGATAGTTTGTTTTTCAAAAAGCTAACGTTGTTTTGCACAAGCTAAAAATAAATGCGTGAGTTGAATGGCGATCGAGGGAATGTGAAACAGGAAACGATCTTCCAAATTAAAAGCATTAATTTCAAAATAAGATATAATTAAACGTCATACAAAATAGCTTGAAGAATAATTAACACTAATATGCCCTAACGTTTTTAACCTAGATGTGGGTGATTAATAACATTATGTGGTTGTAAACAAAGTAGCGGTAGGAGTAACACATTTATATTTTTTTCATAGAGTATGTGGAAAATGAAACAAGGGGAGAAAATATGACTTGTTCCTTAAACAAATTAAATGAAACAAGTGTATACGTGCGAATTTCATTCATGTTAAACAATGATGTTATTTGTTCATAGATGTTAAATGTGTTGATTATATTGGAGATGGAACTAATTCTTAATTTGGGCCCAGTTAGACAAGGTCAGGATTAACCAATGGGGTATGTCTGGTACAAAACATGTTTTTAATCAATTGTCCCAAAGGTGATTGCCGCCTGCCTCAAGGGTGGTTGCTGCCCTTGTACATGAGATAAAATGTCACTTGTGACGATTTATAAACTGTAGTAAATGAGTTGATTCCTCGCTCCCACAGCCACCATATTGTGTGTTTATTTTCCCCGACACTACATTTGATAACATTTATCTGGCCTTTTTACTGGTTACTTTGTTGAAGTAGGCTTGTTACTTTTTTCAGTATCATTATATAAAAAAGACGGTAAAGTCAACAGCTGTTGAGATCTTGAATTATTGAAATTTTTGGGACTTAGCTATAAGGTTGGAAAAACCAGTGTTGATAGCATCGTAGAGGAACGTGACTAAGTGAGCTTTAACAACGATGATGCAACAGATTAGGAGAAGGACAGTACTCCCCACGATGGCTTTAGTTGGGAGAATAGTTTGATGCAGGCTACAAAAATAATTCATTTTGAATGCATTGTACCTTGCGATAACCTGATATTATGGCGTTCAAAAATTCTAACGCTAGTCTGAAAAAACACATATATTTTTTTAGTTGTTATGTTTGGTATTGTATATAAATGAGATTAAAAAACTGTTTTACTTATGCAGTTTTTTCCCCCCTGAAGCAAAGGATTTCAATCAGTTTTTTCCCCCTCTTCTACTTAGTACACAGTGTGAGTACGTCTGTCACCTCTGGTAGAAACGATGGTGGAGTGCAGAGAGCAAAGCTTAAAAAGAATCCTGAGAGGAAATAACACTCTCAGGCACACTCTGTAGCTGTCTTCCAGGTGGAGGGTTGTTGATGGAGCCAAAATTAATGAGACGACGAGGGAAGATGAAACTCGACACGTCTAACCTCTGTGATTTTACAACACTATTAAAAGACTTGAAGGCGCAGTGGAGCAAAATTAAACTTTCAACGTGTAGAATAAGATGGCTTGGAAAACGTGTGTACATTGGGGATCAAACCAGCCTTTTAACAGAGCGGCAACTATGATGCCACCTGTGCCAAGTCATGAGGATAAAGAAGATGGATTAATGAGAGTTGGAAGCAATGCAGTTTTCTCACACTCTTTGTACTATAAGCTAAACTAACAGACCAGTAAACGTATGCTCACTGGCACAACTTCATTAGATTCAGTGCAAGGTCCTTATCAGCATGAGAGGTGTTTCCAATACTTTCCTTATCTAGCTACATGAGATTGCCAAATCATTATAATGCAAGTGCAAACTGGCCAGAGTGTGTATACCTTCAACATTTTCCTTGCTGTGTAATATTTTTCTAATAACTACAACAAACACCATTCCAATAAGGTGCCTGAGGATGCAATACTAAATCATCCTGTGCTTCTGCGAAAAAGCCTTGCAGCTCATCTAATATAAGTCCGCACATTCATCCATTCTGAGATTCAGTTTTTTTTATTTCTCAGAATCCACACTCAAAACTACCCTCCCTGAATATATAAATATATATATTTTATCCAAAAATTATTTTCCTTACTCTTAGCCCAGTTGACGGGTTGTGGGATGTCAGTATTACTGTATTTAGATAACAACAACAAAATGTTCTGTAAATTGTGGCATCCATGGAAGATGTGACCGAAAGTGCTTGTTTTTAAAATACACTGTATATATTGGGGAAGGGATGTTTTTCCCCCCATTTTACGTTACAGGGTCTCTAGCTGATCAGATTTTAAATACTTGTAAAGCGGAGGACCTTGATGGCGTCAACATTTTTCTGTCCTCTGGTTGGTTCCTTTTGTTACAGCCAAGCTCCACTAGCAAAACATGATCTCTGGTGAGAATATTTTGTTTATATATTCAGGTTTTTGATAAATATTGATTCTGACATGATAGTGGCGGTTTTAAGAGGTGGACTGATTTGGCCACGTATTGCCACTCTCAACAGTGTCCTGCCTCATCTGACTTCCATTTACTTGTTACCTCCCTGAAGCCATGTTTCCCTCGCTGTTCTTTCCTGTAAACAATTTCCTTTTTTTTTTTTTTTTTAACAAGATGTCACAACCACCGTATAATTAATGATGTTACCTTCATATTTTACACTTTCCCACCTGTCCAAGAGGCACTGGTAAAAATGACTTTCAAGTCTAATTGGAGTTATTTTTTTTAGTTCATTGATCTTAGTTTCAATTAAGTGATGATCTGGTTGTTCAGTAACATGAATTTACATGCAAAATAAATAAGGTAACAGCTGTTGTGTGCGTCCACGCAAATGGTGTTGATAAATGTCTGCATGTCTCCCAACAATACCTCATGTTTCCCCTTCATTCGGCACACTCGAATGTCGTTTTTGTTGGATTCCCATGTCCGTTTCTATCCAAAGGAGAGTGAAAACTTAATTAATGAGAATCATTTTGTGAGGGTGCAACAAAATGACCATTACCTTGCTGTAGAACATCTCATCGCCTGCCATGTTGTCCAGTTCCACCCGGTATAAATCATCTCTACAATCACACATAAACATAATTGGGTGAAAGGCATAGCCACTTTTCTTCCCTTTTATTTATTTTCAAACTGCCCTATATGTTTGTCTTTCACAATGTTGAGTGTTTTTCATGAATCACATGATGACAGCTTTGGATTCTTGCCTTTCACATTTTGTTTTAATGAATGTTAACTTGAGGCTCATTACACAGTTGGAAAAAAATCTACCAAAGCAAACTAGCTCATACCATACACATCGAGGGAAAACAACCCAGATTTACTAATTAGTAAATTTAACAACCTAAGGGGCACAAGCATGTAAAATTTATTTGCACTAATTTTACTAAAGTATTTTTTCCCCTCCACATTTATCTCAAGGTAAAAATGAAAGCCGTATTAAGTTGATTTAGGGGTTTTCATTCAAATGTACGGTATTTAGATTTCGTGCAGAATGTAATACGGCATGTACTGTACACTTACTGGACTATTCATTAGTTACACCTACACACCTCAAATAAAAGGCAACAAAAAAAGGTATGCGTATATTAAACGACAATATAAATCCTCACACAAAGTCAGATTTTTTTAAAATCCAGTATATATTGTGTCTTGTCATTTTTACTGTATTTGTGTGCATACGTGTCAGTACATGTACACCGAATGAAGTGTCCAAATCAGTGTAATACACACTAACCAGAGCAAAAAACAAAACAAAAAAAAAGTCTTACAGTGACAGCAGATGGAAGCCTCAAATACAAGCTATGAATGCGAGCACATCAGACACACACAGTTGGAGACGGTTGCCGTTGGTTACCTGGCTCCGATGTAGAGCGTTCGGTTGAGTTGGAGAACCGTCTGGATGTGCAGCTCCTGCCTCTGTGCTGAACGGTGAGCTCTGCCCAGGAACACTGGATACCTTCTTACCACTGAAATGAGCAAAGAGTTTCATGTTGAGGAATTAAGGATAAAAAAAACATTTTGGTATATTTGTTAAAACTGTCAGCATGACTTGACAGTAATACATGGTTGAGCAACTTAAATACTGGATGGGGCGACAATTTTTCATCAGTGCTACTGGGGGGCCACATGACAAAAATGAAAGATGATGATATAAAATGAATGAATTATTAGTTTGCCACTAGATGGCACTAAATCATACACACTGTCCCTTTAAGTGAGGCTACTGTACCATCAATCTTGCAAACAGTTTTAAAACTACAAACTCCCGCTTCAACAGTTGAGGACAGTAGTATTCTTTTTACAGAAAATGTACTGAAAATAACTGCGGCAGACTTCAAACAGCCTCCCTAATGCTCAATTTAATTCAACCCTAATTGATGCCATGATGCTTTTGTGTTAAAAGGCAGAGACTATTGTGTAGTACAGCCCATAAACATTTAAATACTCTTGTTTCCCCCCCCGCCCCCTTCCTTTTTAGAGGCCACTCTAATGAGACCAACAGTTTGTGCTTGTTATTGTAGTCAGAAAATATTAGTGTTTTCTTTCTCTTAATGATGGTGGGAGGACGTGGCTGAATGAGAGTGATCCAAAGTTTCAAAACGGGAGACAGCCGCCTCCACGGGGTGCTCATCACCAGGAGACCGATTGGGAAAATGTCTCATGGACTACAGGTCAGCAGGCAAGGACGACGCCATACATCTCCTCAGGTCTTCTCCCCTTTTTCTTTGTAACCTGAGCCCTCTCCGTCCATCCAAAATGTCTTCCCGTGTCCCTTGAAATCCAAACAAATTCTATTTGCTTTCCTTTCCTCCTGAGTTTTCATGCTTTGGCATGGAGGGGAGCTTTATACATCTAAATCAACTCTTATGTCCCAGTGTATTTTCTAATGCAGCCCCACGCCAAGGCTGAGACTTTTGACCCCCAATTTCCACATTTATCATGGGGCCATACATCAACACGACACACACACAAACACAAGGACACATACCCTCCAAAGGGACGTAGCTGAGTGGACTGGGCTCCTCTGGGAATGAGCCATCAGCCAGATGAAGCAGCAGGAGAAAAAACGTGAGGAGAGGACCCACGGTTGCCATGGTAGCAGAATACATGTGCTGTTAACAAAATCAGAGAGAGAACCAAAAATGTACACATTTTTCACACATGCACACACACAAACATTTTCAATGGGTTGGTCCGGAAAACGGTGGTGGCCAGGAAGAATGTGTGTGTACGTGTATTTGTGTGAGCCATAAATCATGTAGAAATACTTTATCACTTATACTTAAGTAGATTTTTCCGATATATGTACTTCATTTGAGTGTTTATTTTTCTGACACCTTTTTATGTAGGCCTACTTTTAATCCCTACATTTGAAAACATCAGTAACTTTCTGCTCTTTACGTTTTCAAAATAGGCTCATTGGTTTTCAACGTCCGTGGACGAGAACGTGATGTAAAAAAAAAAAAAGTACATAGAGAGAGGTCAAATCGAAGGGACTTTAAGACTAATATGGGGGAAACAACAGAGACAGCAACAACATGAACTAAGCTTAGAGCATTAACGATACAATAAAGTCAAAGTCAAGATGATGATACAATAAAATCAAGCTACTCCCCCATTTGTGCCATTATTTAAAGAAAATGTTTCTACGTTTTTGGCTCCAAGAATGATTAATGGTCTTGTGCCAGTCCAAAACTGTAAAAATCTGCTGAGTAATCTGAAAATTATACTGGTAACGTGTGTTTTTCAGTTGCCATGAGTTAATTAAGCATTTTCATGTTAAGCTAGTTAACAAGGGAACATGTTAGCATAAAAGACTATTATATATAATTATTATTATTATTGTATATATAATAATAATTATTATTATTGCAATGAGTTATCTAAATGGGTATAGTATAAAATTGACAGTAGAATTTAATTTTTTAATCATTTTTATTTCATAACATTTGGAAACAAGTTCTCCTTGTAGCTTTGTCTGTTCAGGACATTATACTGACATTCAAGGCTTAAGTGTCTCTGCTTTGTGTTCTGAAGTTCCTCCTTACAGAGTCTGAGAGAGGAATTGTTTACCCCTTAGACGTCTTAGTCCATTTTCTTGTAACATAGCCATACACTGTGCTAGACATTGCCTAGCTAGCTAATGCTAAAGTTCAAACAGTGTAAGAGGTTTTAGAATGTTGAAGATCATTACCTAAGACTGTTTTTTTTATTTTTACTTGAAGTCGCTGAAAGGTGAAAATAAACCCTACCAATCACCAAGTATATAAAACGAGGCTTCAAAATAATTCATAACATTCATCAACAACCGCTGTGGTCAAGTTTGCTGAATGCGCTGAAACCACGCCCCACTTAGCTGTCTTTCTTATGCCTACACATAACTGCATGTTTGAGCTGCAAAAATATAAAGCCTCCAGTAGCTTGAATTTATCTCACGGGTCGCGAAAAAGCCATGCCAACCCGAAGCCCCAGTCCACAGCACGTTTGCTGTCAAGTCGGTCTTTGTTTAAAGAAGAAAGAAAAAAATCTCCTCGTTCTTCTACCAAACTCTATGTGACGAGCTCACACTCACAGCCAACAATGTTGTACTCTAAAGTGGATATCTAGAAGACTATTGGAAAGGAGTATTTTTGAAAAGTAGGCAATGCTTGCTAGCTAGCTAGCTATATGGCATCTAGCTACTGCAACTGCATGTCACAATTGTGCTGGCTAACCTCGGTTGGCGTTCAAGTTCTTTAACCGTGGGTTGGGGTACCTCATGCCAGGGCCAATGTGCGTTACAGTGCGCCATTTTAGCCACGGCAAATATTCAAGAAAACTGAAACGGTAAAAAAAAATTTACATTTGTTTTTAGAAATTACCTACAAACCTGTACAATAAATCTCTGAATTCACTCTACAGTACTTTAAGTACAGAAGTTACTTTTACTAGACTTTTTTTAATTATTTTTATTTTTGTATTTGTTCTTCTACTCAAGTACAGAATTTGAGTACTTTTGCTACTTCCAGTGTGTGTGCGCGTGCATATTTGCATGTGTGCTGATAGGGTCAGAAGTGCAGCAGTGTGACTGCTGCCACCAAGCTGCCAGCAGCAGGAAGCTGATGTCTTTCTATTGTTGCTTTCTGGTGTAATAGAGCTCCATTGTCAGAAATGTCAGTCCATTGTCAGAGTGCTGAAACAGAAGAGGATTCTCACAGCCATAAAACACACCCAAGCACAAAACAGTCACAGACTACAAAGCCAGTTTGGGTGGTAATGTTCCTAACGCTGATGGTCTTTCTACATGAACATATGGGGGGCTTTATTTTGGGTAATCAGCCACAAAAGTGGATGACTTCCCCTTTATGAGTAGAAATGGAGGAAACAAAGAGGAGAAGATGTGTGAATAGGATGGGCAGGTTTTTTTCTCAGGGCTACAGGGCAGAAGTGCAGAGCGCGCGCGCACACACACACACACGCAAGTTTGTTTTACTATCTTTGTGGGACCATCTCATTGACATAATACATTTCCTAGCCCCTTCCCCTAACCCCAACCATCAAAAATGATTGCCCACCCCTATTCCTTACCCTAACCTCAACCATAACCCAATTAAAACCTAAACTCTAAAACCAAGTCTTGACCTTCAAAAAGAGGTCTAAACTTGTGGGGTCCAGCAAAATGGCCCCACATGGACAGATGGGCCCCACAACTCTGTGAAATCCCGAAATGTTGGCCCCACTATGTAACACACACACACACGCACACACTGACCATGTTTTACTACCCTGACTACTAGAGTAGTATAGTGTTTCCCAGCACATACAGTAATTTACATTTTTTTTTAAAAATGTCACAAAAAGTCCATACATTGGTGCCTTTTAGTTTAATTATTTCCTTGACGACACTTGTAACTCATAAAATGAAATAAAATTGACGAGGACAAACAAAGATAAGCAAAGAAAAGAAAAACAACACCCACAAGAAGAGCACTAGAGGTAGAGTACTTGAGTTTTGGGGCCTTATTTTAGTGCCCAGCTCAAGTCTAACTGCGTGCATGGGTGAAGCTTTCTTCATTTTGCTTGTCTATCACAGATTGAAGAGGGCATTTGTGCCGTTGTGGGATGGAATGCAGGCGACTCCCGGCCAATCGAAGCGGCTCCTTCCCCTTTAAAATCAGGGCCTCATTAATATGCGTCCTAAAAAAAACAACATTAACGTCATTTAGTTTATAAAACCTGTGATCCGTTGTCAACTACGTTTCTGTGCAAATGTATTTTCATGCCCACTTCATCGTCCAAAAATATTAGAACGATCGCCCCAATTTTTGGATTTCATAGACGTTGTGAGCTGTTGCCTATGAAGAGGAAATGATGGGAGCCTGCTTCCGTCCATAAAATCAAAAATATTATATCTTGGTAATATTTTCAGAGTATGATTTGGGCATGAGTGGAGATGTGCACATAATTTTGGTGATAATCGATCACCATTTTTAGACGTAGCGCTTGTCATAGTCATATGTTTTTTTCCCCCCTTCCCTTTCTCGTAGAAAGGACTAGACGGTTTAGAGTGCTATCTAACTCATGGCAATACTTGACGATGCTATACGGCATTTGAATACCAAAATACGTAGACCAGGGATCAAGCAAAAAATGAACATATTACAGCACGAGCTACGTCAAAAATTGTCAAGGTGTTGCTCGGTGTATGTCATTATTTTGATGCTTAAATGTTTTTCAGGGAATCAAATGCAATTGATATTTGCAGTATTAATGTTAATACACACTGCCTAATCGAACAATTAATTTTCAGTGGTGTGTTGCTTTAATAGTAATAATTTTTTCAATGGATTGATTTCTACAATTATTCAGAGGGATCGTCCCACACTGTTGTCATATTTCTGAATGAAACACGATGACATCCACCACACACGTCGACGGAGCGCTGAATTTGTCCGGCTGCGCCTCGTTCAAATCCACCAAAATCATGTTACACCACCTGCGCCACCACTTAGACCTGCTTTCTGCAAATCTATAATCTCGTCTACTTTTTGTAACCAAATTGCCAGATGTGCCGAAGGCGCGGTAGCTCCGTCAGTCTACTAAATTCACAAACACGCTAAACTAGACTTGCCCTGGCACGAAAATGAAATAAAGATGTACCTGTTTTCACGCCGAGTGCCCGAGCGCCTGTGTACGAAAATAGGGCCCTTTGTCTTTTGTTGCTGTGCAGCGCTGCTCAAATAGTGGAACACGTGCAGTTTGATGATCAGAAAGAAAGATCATGGATTGAAGAAAGGATGTGACGAATAACAAAAATGCTCCAAGTATATCAAATCAACCCGAAAGCCACCTTCCATTCTCCCTTCAGCTGCATCACTTATTTCTTTTCAATTTGTCTTGCTTCCTCCATCACCGTCCTCTTCCTGTTAATGCAACCTTTCAAACTCTCTCAGCGTGTGATATAACTTGGTGAGGTTTCTGAAAACGAACGCCGGGTGACTGTTGCTACGGTGATAGGAATTGTTTTTCAGGTGAAAAATAAATATCCATAAATAGGATGTGCATTCACCTGCAGCAGTTGGAGAAGTGACAAGCTGTTTGAAGACTTCAGGGACGGGATGGGCGTTACGCACATAATCACATACGCACGTGCACACGCGCACGCGCAAGGGACAATTCCAGTCTAGAGATTGCATCTTTGACATCTGTAAACCTGATAGAGTGGATGAAGCCTGAGGGGAGGTGCAGGGTCTTTTCATCTGACTCTCCATCAGGATTCGCCGGTCTGCCACTGTCATTTCATTACGGCCATTTCATGGGCGGGATCCAAATTTGTCGCATAATATGAAAATGAAATTCCGTTACATTGAATGGATTGAGAGGACGGACGTGCGAAATTAAAAAGGAGTCAAATGAAGCGTGTGTTCCTCTGAGATTTGGAATCATATGGTTATGGAGTAGCACTGTCACATTACATTTAGCCATCCCTCTTCTTCTGCTCCCGCCTTCCTCTTTCACACACACGCGGACACTTTCGTGCAATATGGTGCTCATGCAACCCACAAAAACCTTCAGGCCATCATTGATGAAGCCTCCTCATTAGAGTGTGTATTGACTGAGGTAATCGATCTATAAGGTACACCATGAGATCTGGGTCAACACCAACAGTCCGGAGTAGAAGCTGACGGATAGCACGAGGAGAAAGGCTCGGCATCTTTAAGCATGAACACAGCACTGCTTAGAGTCTGATGTGCTAAACTGTAGTAGTCCAAACTATGGCCTGGGGGCCATTTGTGGCCCGCTATCCACGTTTAATTGGACCACAGCATATGCTAAAAATGACATTTGCCACTAATAAGTTTGTTTTATATACTATTCCTGTATATCTTTTCTTAATATGCAAAGATGCAAATTGACTACTTGGTTTTAAATTAGTAACAATATTTCTCTTCATAACACTGTGCCAAATAAAGATAATTAATTATGCCAGAAATTTTCTTTTTTTTCCACTTTCTCCCCTGTGTCAAGGTCCAAATTGTGAAAATATCATTATGAACTAGGCAAATATTTTTGCAGAAATTCCATGGGGATGCTGAAAATCTGAATGCTATTACCTGAATGCTAAGATTTGCATGTGCTTATGAAATAAATTGAAAGATAAATTTAAAAAGTACTAAAATATGGTCCAAGAGGGGTTGAACCCAGGTACTAAAAAAAAAAGAAAAGCTCAGCTTATGACAAATTTCTCCTTTTTGCTTCGGAATGTAGAGATGGGATTCAACTGCTATTTGCCTTATAGAAAGCTGTTCAGTTAGCAGTTTTCCCCAAAAAACATAATATACAAGCAATAAGCAATTGCTTAATTGTCTGATTTTGGCAAGCTTGTAAAATTAAAAAGTTTTTTTTTTAAAAAATTCTAACTGCAATGCAATGCAGCGTCCACTATTTGGTATCTTAGTAAATCAGGCTCTCTGCGTTTTGTTAAACAGGGTTTTTATTTTTTTGAGTCAGAGCTGTTCTGAGGAAGAGAGCACTTAACAAAGCTGCAGTGAGGATCATAAAACCAGTATCATATAATGAAGCGAAGGCAGCCGAAGCAGCCATTAGAAGGAAGTACGCGTCGTGCAGTATGTGTCAGAACGTGATGGCGTGATTGAATTAAACGGCGTGACACTGACACGTTTATCATGGGACGCAAACAGCTTGGCAGTGTAATCTCGCCTCATCAAGCAAACTATTAACAAATCACCTGCTAATACTCGCATCATTAACCGATCAGTAAGTTGTCGGATGCAGTGCGGTCACCTGTTTACACCTTCTCAGGTGTTGCACATGCTTGTTTCTCATCAGCTGGGACCAAGCACCATTTCATCATGCCCAGTGTGCACTTGTTATCACCATGACGGATCTGGCAAGCGGTAAGCAGCAAAATGACAATTACTAAATGTCCATCACTTTTAATTCAATGTGTCAACAACATGAAAGATCTCGTATTTATCTTTAATCCCATCACAGAAGTGCTAGGTGAATGTGCTCATTTTTTTTGTACGAGGCTGCTGAGCCAGATCGATATGTTTTTATCCTGCAAAACACAGACACAAGTGCTCCATCTCTCCCTGTGGTGGGCACTATTTGCGGTCCACGATAATACATAAATCTGAGAAACCTCAGCATACCTCTTGGAACACATACCAACAGAATGGCAAAAGGATGCACCAATCACTGCTTTTTAGTTGAGATGTTAGCGCCAGACTGAAATGTTCATTAACCAAGACTAATCAGCTTCCCCACACCAGTTAAGTAGAGCAGTTGTAGAGAATCAAGAAAAAATAGGCGGATATGGCTATCGTGTCATATTGCCTTGCGTCAGCATTTTTCTGTCCTCTGATCGGTTGGTCAGAGCAAATCATGTTGCAGCCAATTTCAGCTTGCAAGACACATCTGTTGTGATCTGCACACATGAATACATTCAATAATGGGCATCTCTGGTGGAGTCATTCTACCAGACACGTGCCGGTTGAGTCCACGTTTGATAAAGTGTATAAGGCACAAAAAATGTGCTTAAGTGTGGGTTCTTAAACTTAAAGATTTTCATTTGATTGCTGTTGTCAACGGGATATGAGTAAATAATATATATTTTGAGAGTGACATACTATTTTTAATCATTTTCATGAGTACATGGCCATTTTCACGTCCGTATTGACCAACATAACATTTGCATCTAAAATAGCGTTATCACCCAAAAATTATTTTTAATCTAACCATTATTATTTCCACGAGCATAAGTGTGTCACGGATTCCATAAAACATTTTTTTTTTTATTATTATTTGTGTGCGTCCCTCGGTTTATTTTACCACCCCATCACACTTATCAGTTTTGTCTATAAATCACTAACTGTTGCTTTAAGTGACATCACAGCATTTGAACTTCTGGAGCAGCCAGGAAGAAAGTAGGTTCTGACATTCATTTTTTTAATTCTTTTTTTTTAAATTTTTTTGTTGTTTTTTCATGCCAGATAAGGTGTTAGGGCTCCTGTAGTCTCCCCATGAGCCCTGCAATTCCCCTGTCCTTTCCCCCCCCCTTTTTTCTTGTGTGTGTGTGAGTGTGTGTGTGTGTGCGTGTGTGCCCGTTGCTGCTCGTTATGGGAAGGAGGCACAGCTGAGGCAGAGGCCAGGTGTTGGCAATCACCACCAACCTACATAAGCCTGCCCTGGACCTCACCTTGCTGCCAGATCGTCTTGTCACCCGTTTGGCTACTCTCTCCCAGGTCATACTCAGCTCACTCCAGTCATGTCTGGATTCCCGTCGGCCAGCCTGCTTCCCCGCTTGCCAGCCTCCCTGTTCCCCGAACCCCGCACCTCCCGCTTGGACACCATTCCCTGCCTCCCTGACTACTTGTGCTCTCATTAAACTGCTCTCACGCCAACCTGTCTCTGCTTTTGTTTCTACACTTGGGTCCTGCTCATGCACCCTCCCTCGAACCCTAACAGTACAATCTGGCCAGGTGGACCACGCAGATACGGATCCCGCACGCTGCAACCAGGTTACGCAAGGACTCCTATTGGAGCCGCATGACCAAGCTTTCCACGTCCTCCTCTGTAAGGTCAAGGAATTCTCTGAGTCCCTAGCTTCGGTCCAAAGCCAACTGGCAACGCTGCAGGTTTCCGGTCAGCCCGCCTCACCGACAGTGCAAGCACCCGCTCATGTCTCGCCTTTTCAGGTTGCCAGAGAACCACTCGGCTCTTGTCGGGCATTTCTGGTGCAGTGTGCCCTGGTATTTGAACAGCAACCCTACACGAATAGCTCGGACTGAGCCAAAATAGCCTACCTCATTGGCTATCTCCGGTGGGCAGCACTCGCATGGGCGTCCGTAGAGTGGGAGCGCCAATCAAATGCCTGTTCCACATATTCCGACTTCACGGAGGAGATGCGTAAAGTTGTTGCTCACCCCGTACACGGTAAAGAGGCGGCCAAGCGTCTCATGTCCCTCCGCAAGGGCTCCCGGAGCATGGCCAAACTCCACCGAGTTTTGAACGCTTGCAGTGGAGAGCAAGTTCAACGACGAAGCGCTCTAAGAAGTGTTCCTTCATGCCCTCAATGAGTTTCTCAAGGACGAGTTGGCCTCCCGTGACGAGCCGTCAAGCCAGACATTGGTGAGCCAGACCCACACCTCCTCCTTGCGCCAACTGCAGCTGTCGGCCACGTTGCTCTATAAATACCAGCCCAGATCCATGTCCACATTGAATGATTGTGGAGCAGATGAGAGCTTTATCAATCACAACCTGGTGAAGGAGATTCGCCCATTGCCAACCTCTTTCAAAACCACTGCGCTTAATGGCCAGTTGCTGTTTCAGGTCACACAGCAGTCCACACCCATTTCGCTCCGTCTCTCAGGTAACCACTGCGAGGAGATCAGTTTGTTGTTTTCGAGTGTCCCTAATCACCCCTAGTCCTAGGGTTACCATGGCTCAATAAAATAAAATAAAATAGACTGGACCACTCCTAAGCTCACTGCCTGGAGTACCTTCTGCCTCCAGCACTGTTCACAGTCGGTCCGAGACCAAGGAGTCTGATCCCCTTGAGTCAACCAGCCGGATCTTCCAAACCTCACTTCTGTCCCTGCTTGTTAACACGACCTCAGTCAGGTCTTCTCCAAGGATTGTGCAGCTGCTTTGCCACCCCACCGGCTCTATGACTGTGCCATTGACCTGTTGCCCGGTTCCACACTTTCCAAGGATCGGCTCAACAACCTCTCACGGCTAGAAAGAGAAACAATGGAGAAGTATCTCAGAGTCCCTGGCCGATGGTATTATCCACCCTTCTTCCTCCCCGGTTGGTGGTTGCTGGTTTCTTCTTTGTGGGAAAGAAAGACAAGACCTTGAGACCATGTACCAATTACCGGGACCTTAACGACATCAGCGTTAAGAACAAGTACTCCATCCCTCTCCATGAGGCGTGCATCTTCTCCAGGCTCCATACCATCTAGTCCACATCAGGGAGGGCGACGAGTGGAAGATGGCCTTCAACACCCCCTTAGGTCACTACGAGTATCTTCGTCATACCTTTTGGACTAACCAACGCAACCGCAGTATTCCAGGCGCTGGTCAACGGTGTCTTCCAGGACATGATCAACAACTTTGTCTTTGTCTACGTCAATGACATCCTGATTTTCTCTGGGTCACCTTCTGAGCATGTGAGGCATGTGTGACTGGTCCTCCATTGGCTCCTGGAGAACAGGCTCTTTGTCAAAGCTGTCCCTAAGACCGTTTTCCTCAGTTACGTCATTGCAAAATCGGAGTTATGCATGGATCCAGCCAAGGTGACCGCCGTCTCCGAGTGGTCAAGGCAGCTGCAGCGTTTCCTGGGCTTTACTAACTTTTATCTGAGATTCGTAAAAACCTACAGCCGCATCGCAGCCCTCCTCATGGCCGTCACCTTTACTGCCGTCCCTTTCCTCTGGTCGTGAGAAGCTGACATTTTACGACCTCAAGCACCGCTTCACGTCTACCCCAGTTCTCATCCACCCTGACCATTCACGGCAGTTCATAGTGGAGGTAGATGCATCGGAGACAGGAGTTGGGACTGTGCTTTCGCAGCGGCTTACCAAGGATGGAACGGTGCACCCCTGCTCCTACTTCTCCCGCAAACTCTCTCCTCCAGAACGAAATTACAGCATTGGTGACCGGGAGCTCTTGGTGGTCAAGTTGGTCTGGAGGAGTGGCGCCATTTTCTGGAGGGGACGGAACAGCCGTTTGTGGTGTGGACAGACCACAAGAACATGGAGTACCTCAAGTCTGCTAAATGGCTGAACCCCAGGCAAGCCAGATGGTCCCTTTGTTTTTGCCCATTTCCGCTTTATCTTGTCCTGTGTCCCAGGGTCGAAGAACACAAAGCCTGACGCTCTGTCCTGCCAGTTTGCCGCCACTGACAACCAGAACCGATCCTCCCCCCAACCTGCTTCGTGGATTCTGTGGAGCTGGGGATTGAGGCAGTGGTCAGGAACACCTAAGGACAACCGGATCGCAGAGGTGGGTCACCGAGAACCTTTTTTGTCTTAGACAATGTTCGTCCTGAAGTGGGTGCACACGTCTCGCCTCACTTGCCATTATCTGTCCTGCACCAGTGTTTCTGATCGCTCACCATGGGAATGGACACACGATCCTACGTACTGTCTGTGCCCGAAACAAGACGTCGACCCGGCCCAGCTCTGGATACCTTCGGCCGTTGCCGATTCCCAGCCGCCCCTGGTCCCACATCACTCTCGATTTCGTCATGGACCTCCCTCCATCCAAGGGTAACACCGCCTTACTCACTATCATCGACAGGTTCTCTAAAGCCGCCCACTTCATCGTCTTGGCCAAACTCTCAGAGACCACCAACTTGTTGATCAAGCACGTGTTTCGCCTCCACTGCATTCTGCAAGATGTGGTCTCGGATAGAGGCCCCCAGTTCACCTCGCTGGTCTGGAAATCTTTTTTCTCTGCCCTAGGCATCCCTGTCAGCCTGTCTTCTGGATACCACCCACAAACCAACGGATAAACAGAACGTGCCAATCAGCAACTAAAATCCGGGGGGGGGTGGGGGGGGTTGTACTGTTAGAGATCCTGCAGTCTCCCCATGAGCCCTGCTCTTCCCCTTTCCTTTTTTCCCCTTGTGTGTGAGTGGGTGCGTGCTTGTTACTGCTCGTTATGGGAAGGAGGCAGAGGCCAGGTGTCGGCAACCTCCAACCTACATAAGCCAGCCCTGGACCGCACATCGGCGCCAGATCTTGTCTTGTTGCTCAGTCAGTCGAATCTAGCTGTTTCATTATTCTTGTTGAAAAGTCAGTGCCTTGTTTGCTCACCTGTTAGGCTAGTCTCTCCCATGTCATCCTCCACCCGCTCCAGTCGTGTCTGGATTCCTGTCGGCCAACCTGCTTCCCCGCTTGCCAGACTGCCTGTTCCCCTGAACCCCCCGGACCCCGCACCTCCCGCTTGGACACCATTCCTTGACTACTTGTGGTCTCATTAAACTGCTCGCACGCTAACCTGCCTCTGCACTTGGGTCCCGCTCGTTCACCCTCCCTCGAACCCTAACATAAAGTCCGTCAAGCTCAATCCAACCACTTCGTCACACAATATTTATAGAGATTATTATTTTTTTTAATAAAAAAATTACACTTTTAATGTAAAGAAAATAATATTTTTAATTGAGAGTAAGTATACTCTCTTAGGTCAGGAACTTGTAGAACAATGGCCATTTCCAGGTGAAATTCATCACTGCATCATATTTTATTTAATTGTTCATAGGTGTGAAAATGTTTGCTAATGGTTGTCTACATGTGCCCTGTGATTGACTGGTGACCAGGTCAAAGGGTACCACAACTCCCATCCCAATTCAGTGAGGATAGACTTCACTTTACCTGTGATCATGAACAGCATAATAAAATGGATGGATCACTGTTTAACTTCACCATTTGATAAAGCTCACGTCAATGAAATGAGCATTTATATCTTTTAAACGCCATGTATTAGATACGATGTTGCAGGCATACCCAATAAAGTGACTTTTTTGTGCCAGAAGCATCCAGTATGTGTCCCTCGTGATGACGTTCATTCCAAATGTGTTTTCTTTTGTTGCATTCAATCTGAGGTTATGATTAGCTCTACAGGCAAAACCTCTCCTTTCCACCGTCTCTGGTGCTGCAGCCACTTCACTCCTGCCTTTGTTACCGTAGCAACCGATAGCAAAGCTTGGTAGCTCTGTTGCAGGAGATGTAAAAGCAAAGATGTAGGTTCACTCTCATACACATGCACAATGCATATCTACGCCTATGCGCACACTCAAATGCGGGCGCACATCCATATGAGAGCAAATGCCATGAGGTGGTGGGGGTCCCCACTTTTCAACCAGAAGGGGGATGGGCTGAGGACGCGTTGTCTTCGCATCGACACATTGGCATTATCATTACAGATTATTTGACATCAGTGTATCCAACATACAGTATATAAAAGAAAACAGCAGATAGCACACATTTAAGAGCAAAATGACTTTGACTGGAAGTTTTTTCATTACATAATTATATTATAACTAAAGCAACATCGGATAAACAAACAGCCAAGTTAAAAAAAATCTATCTATCTATCTATCTATCTATCTATCTATCTATCTATCTATCTATCTATCTATCTATCTATCTATCTATCTATCTATCTATCTATCTATCTATCTATATCTAATCTTGACTTGGATCATACCAGTCAAAGGACAGTAAGCAGGTTAAATCCCTGAATAAAGTAAAATGGCCTGAGGGTAGAAACACAGACATGGGCTAAACTGGGAGAAGTGGGTCACCTTCACAGAACTGCATCCCGCTAGCAAGATGGTTTCATTAACGAACTTGCAACTTGCCTTTGACTGAACACTAATGTACAGTAGCATACAGAAAATGTAGCAATTAATGGAATCCAGAAATACTTTCTGAGTGTAGTATTGTCTGACCACAGATGCAATAAATACACTAGTAACACTCCAGATGACCTTTGTGTGAGAAAAAAAAATCTTTCTGCCACACAACCAATATGTGCATGAAAACGCTGCTCTTATATATTACAAGGTTCATGCTTTAAAAAGCAATTATTGTATAAATGTTAACTGCATACTGTATTGTAGTCGAGAGGAGGACTTGTGCATAGGCGGGGCATTAGTCACAGCAAAAAAAATAAAAGAGGAAAACTGAAAGGATGTGAAACAGTTTTACCTCCACAATTCAGTACTACACAGTTCAGTCTTTTTAATAAATTTTCAGCACTCAATTTCAAACACGTATAATATATTTTAGGGATGAGTCAGTACTGTTACTGTTACACCACTCATCGGACACTTTCGGGTGTGGAATGAGCTTGTACTTTATTGCTCTTAACAGAGTTAACATTCAACCATCAAGCGCTACAGCACCGAACGTTTTATATAGGGGGGGCTACAGGTACTCAAGTACTGAGTAATTAATGAGGCACTTACTTAATGCAAGCACACATTGAGTTCCTACACATATTGACTTTGTTCACAAGCATATTACGTTCCCCATCTGACCATTAGCGTGGATTTTAAACACAGAAGGGCCAACACATGCCTTATGAAAATTAAACTGCACTAAAAAAGTAGCCACCCGAGGGTGCTAGAACCACACAAATGGAAATCAACCCGAATTTTTTTTTTAATAGATGTGCTGCTTTTAATATCGCGACATGACAACGACAATATATTGTGGCAGTTTTGCCGTTATCGTTACATCCCTAGTGGTGAACTAATAGAATGTAACAATTTTGAAGCACGACCACTGCGGTGCCTCAAAGAAACCCCATTTAGCAAGGCTACCACAAATTGCAATCAATTATTATTTGGAGTGAGTGAGCAGGAGCTAACGCGAGTGACGAGCAAAAGTGGCTAGTAAGAACTTGCTGGAGCGGCTAACAAGAGCGGCTAGCAGGAGGAGCTAGTAAAAACAACCGAGAGCAAGGCAGAGGGAAACAATCGGCGGGAGCCTGAATCACGGGCCTCATCGACAACCAACAGATGTGGAATGTAAGTAGCGGTTAGCCCATTGGGTCCCACACTAAGTGCGAGCACCACCACAGCATACGTACAGTACAGTGCACTAACGGATCATTTCATTAGGCACATCTGCACAATATAATGAGATCCAATACAAGAGCAGTATCAAAATTCTCATAATAACATTCAGTTCAGACACAGTTCCAGTCCTTGATCCCATTAGATTGTGCAAATATACCTGATGAAATAGCCTCAAGGCATATAAACGACTATAATTTCTTATCCTTATAGCACCATGATGTCATGATAACAGACTATCTATTTGGATGAAATAGGATCGTTGATTGTTGCATGTGCAATAGTATGACTGGGCAGGAAGGTATAAGCGCAGTTTCAAATATCTCCCTGGAATGCGACAATGCCAGCAGCGCCCACATCACATCCAACCGGATCGTTGAAAGACAAGAAAGAGGACACATGCATATTTATTTCTGTTCCCAGACCGGATCACATGCACTCATTTACAAATATAATAGAAAGCCTGCACACACACAGACAGACAGACAGACAATTGCCCGCTTTCCAGCAATGGGAACACTGTGTCAAGTCTTTATCTTATCAAGTTGAAGGCGATATTCCCTGAAGTGGCTGCCTGTCTCCTCAGTGCAGCTCTAATCACACAGAAGAGAATCTGTCTTTTGCTGTTAAATATCCTAAAATGCTATTCAATCTACAGGGTCATTTATATGCTAATGCAAGGTTAACCCTGTGCGGCCCTCTGACGCAGCTGCGGGCTCGCCTGTTTTGTGTGTGGCTGATAGAGAAAAGTGAGGGAAAGGAGAGCAAATTAGTGATGGTGAGTGAAGGAGGTAAAAGAAAGAGATGAAAAAGGATGGGAGCTGTAGGAAAAGAGATATTCCCAAGGGTGGGTGCCGTAGGTAATTAAAACAGGATGGACAGAGCTGGAGTCTAGCCAGCAAGAGCTCCGTCTCCCCTCAGACTTCTCCTCCAATCGGGCCCTTCCGCCTAAAGCCAAATTGCTGCTAGCAGCAGACACGCTGCAATCGTTGGCTGCAGTGAGTTGGCAGCTTATATGATAACGGACGGCTGTGATAAATGCACAGATCCAAAATGGAGGGGCCAAGCAAGTGGTAAATAGTAAATAGCTGTAAAAAAAAAAAAAAACACAACAACTTCATGGCCAATAATAAAACGCCACATGTGTGCATACGCGCACAAACGCTGGTGCGTGTCCATCCACGCTGCAGCAAGGGCAAATGTTACTAACTGGAGTTTGACTGCAGTAAGCGCATATACATTCACTGCACAGCCCGGAGCTGGAGGCCAGCACATGAGTATGCAGCGCACACACACGCGGTCATGAACACAGAGTCAGGCGCATGCACGCTCCAGCCATGTAGAACCACAAGGAAGATAACATCATGTAACACAATAGGCCTATTATTTCAGCTTGTGCTAAGCATAATAAAAATAAGACCACTTCATTAGATTGAGATGTGCTATTTCTACTCCTCTAGAGGCTTTGCTTAATAAGACGAGTTAACATGGCAACCATTGTGCATGATGTCAAATGAATCCCAGGCAGTAAGGTTGCTCATATTCCTGACATCTTGTTCTGTGTGGGCAGAGATCACCAATACGGGTAAATTTAGCTCTTTTGACAGAAGCCTGTTAAGAGGATCAGAGCTCACAATAGGTGGTCTTTGCACAGCAGATATAATTTTTTTTTAAAATGCTTGTACTATCGACTGCAGCTTCCCCCCTCCTCGCAGGTATGAATTCATGTTTTGCTTTACTCAGTCCCATGGAAAGCCATTATTAAAAAAACAAAGTTTGTTTGGACTGGATGAAGGCGAGCGATTAGCCACAACAAAGATTCAGTCGAGCTATGAAAGTATCTTGACTACAGCCGTGAGACAAAGGACTTGGATGCGCATTTATCTCCCACTAAAAAGTCTTCCAAATGTCTCCGGCTAAGCCGCCGTAGCTAAAGCCTGCCTTTGGCTGAAGCTCTTGCTGAATTTGTTGGAAAACAAAAAGCATCAAAACACGGCAAGTTTAGAGACGAAGACTGAGAAATAGCGCCGCCATTCATTTTGTGCACAAAGGTAAGAAGTCAAGTGCTTCTTCTGTGGCATTTGTGGAAAGGTTACTTTGGTTATTGCTTGTTTTATTTGTCTGCGGCTGTAGATTGAGTTAACAAAAAATACAACCCAAAGGTGTATTGTCATTTTCGCTTTTTGCAAAGGCGAGAATTTTATGAGATCACGGGAGGTGACGGATTAGACAACCTGTTTGTTTTCAAAGACGAAGCAGCTGGAAGATCACGCACAACCCAATTTCCGTGCAATAAGAGGATTGGCTGCATGCAAAGAGCTGAGATATATATATATATATATATATATATATATATATATATATATATAACGATATTAAAATAACAGGGCACTGCAAAAGGGACTGTAGAAATTTTGAGAAAAAAATATAGTAAAATAAGAAAACTATTACTTCAAATAAGCAAAATTATAATAATTATTAATTAAATTTACCTGTAAGATTATGAAAAAATATTTGGCCCAAAATAAGAAAATACTACAGCCAATATCAATTATATTAATATCAACCACAGCGGTCTTGAAAATAGTATTTTTAGACTAAAAACAAGTAATATTGACTAAATAAATAATAATAATATTGATTAAAATATATTCACAAATTATTTGGCCAACTTGACCTCAGTGTCAAGCATAGAGGTAAAATAACCTTTTTTTTTGTTGTTTTTTAATGTTTGGTATGATCAATGTAGGGATTGAACCCACAACCTCCAAGTCTGAGGGTAGACACTCTACCACCAGACAACTGAGCTAGTACTATAATGGCCAGAAAGAAGAAAAACGAGCTTAGTAAATATAATGAAACCACGAACTGATGATTTTTACAAGAAAAAAATACTTACAATATTTTCACACTTTTTCCATTTATCTTATTACTAGATTACGCAAACTCTTAAAATAAGAAATTCAATTTATGAAACCCCAGTTCAGGGCCTTTGATGTTGGTTAGCCATCCTAAAATGTGGAAAATGCTTGTTTTAAGCCGCACAGTACTCAAAACTGGCTGTTAACGCTCAATGCCAAGACTGCTTGATCAAATAAGATAATGAAGTAATACGTATCTTAAAATAAGCAGAATGATCTTGTCTGACAATCTTATTTGAAGTAAAAGTAACTTGTCAGAGCAAAATAAGCAAGTTTAGGTCAAATGTAAGAAATTATATCTTACTTAAGATTTTTGTTTTTGCAGTGAAATAGGTAACGACCAATCAACTGTTTTCTGGGTTTGGTCGACAAACTGAGCCATGATTGGTCATTACCTGTTTCCTCAGCACAGGTGATGTCATTTTCAGTCAACAGCAAGTGGCAAAATGTGTTTTTAAAAGTATTCATTAGTAGACTAGTGGGGCCCCTTAGAATATATTATTGTAAAGAAAATTTGGGGCTTGGCTTCTGCTTTAAGACAAAATACTGTCATGTGTGTTTGTGTATTTTTGCATTGTTTTGAATGTGTTTTGTTTTGTTTCATGTCAAGTCGTGTTTTCCTCTGTCTCTTGTTCACGTCTTGTCAACTTGTTAGATTTTTGTCTACCACCTGTTCTTCTCACCACTGTTCCTTGTTTCTACCAATCAGCTCTCTCCAGCCACTCGTGACTTGCTCAGGTGTGCCTCGTAGTCTCATCAATTTGTTTGTCTTTAATTTGTTGTTTGCTTTGTCTCGGGTCCTTATGTTTCTTGGCTACTTTGAATCGTGATTTTGGGGACTTTGTTAATTTGGTTATTTTTGTATTTTCATTATATTCTTTAGATTCATCCTGCCTTGCCTCCTCCATGTTTGCCACTATCACCACAAAACCCTAACTATTAAAATTAGTAAATCATTAAAACGGCTTCCACAATGCACTTGCTCCCACAATAATGGTAGCCCACCCATTTTCTGCCCCCCCCCCCCCCCCCCGTACCCCTCTTTTCAAAAATCTATAGTGACGGCCCTGTTGACTCAAATAAAATATGTCGACGTGCACTTTCTACAAGCGCTCTGTGTCCCGCTTTCTCAGGGCTAAGAGTAGAATACGTCTTTTGTTCCTTTTGTCTGGATCCTGGAACAGTATTTGACAAGCCTATTGAAATATTATAATCCTTTTCAAATTAAATGACAAATGACTGTTCATTTTTAGGGCATTATCTCTTGTAAGTGTCTAGTTTTCACACAGTACCAGAAGAGTCTGTATGATTGCATTTACTAACTGGCAGCTTGTCCCTACCAAACCTCAAGGAATTTCAGTTTATTTAATATTGTATAGAGTTTAGCCAATAAGCAATTAGCTGGTTCTTGAGGGATTGCAGTCTTTTGAGTGTACTCACAACCCGGCATCCGTAATCACATGATGCTGATTTAGCCAATGACAGAGCAGCGTGGTCACTTCAAAGAGTGTCCCGACTTTCCTTTATATAGCGTTGGTACAGTATATCCTGGCTCACAGTCAAAGTCAGCTGGTATAGGATCCAGCTCACCCACAGCCCTAATGAGGATAAGCAGTGCACACAATGAAAGGATGAATGGGTATGAATGTGAGTGAAATTAACATTAAACAAAAACTAATAACGTGTGCAAAAGTCTTTTTAAAACGCGTTCATTGCTGTTTGTGTGTATGTGCATGATAAAGTTAAGGTGATAAACAGGAAGAAAAACGAGCACGAGTGGTAAGCCGTAATAGCATGTGCTGGGGATACGTGCACGGAGATAAAAAAAAAAAAAAAAGGAGGCTGCACCTCAGGGGAAGAATCAATGAGGACAGCGAGTCGTAAAAGAAAGGATGCATGGCCGCTGTAAAGTATACGGGAGAGTCCCGCATCGAAAACAACTGCAAGGCATTCTTACGTGGCTAATGCTGTGACTCAATCCACAAGGGTGGCGGGGCTCAGGTGGTACAGAGGAGGGATGAAAAGGAATCTGTGAATGAGCTGGTTTAGTGATCACAATGTATGCATGTTAGAGTAGAGAGATGAATGATGCAACAGTATTGGGTGCCAAAAGGTGCTGCATAAGTGCAGCTCATTGCCAGATTCCGACCACCCGAACACAGGAAAGAAGTCCTGCGGACAACCGTGTCTGCATATAAAACCCTCCAGGCAGTGCGGCCGCCATTATTATTCTGCTTTCCTATTGAAACATCTGCAAGAATGCCATAAAAGGCCCCAAAAGGCCAAAAGGCATCATTCCTCATCGCAGGGAAGGTTTTGCATGGGAGAGTTTATTTTGAATACTCGCCTTAGGACGAGGCTCCAAAGTATGCCGGTATGACTCCCGGCCCTTGGCCCTCACTATTCTACAGAATGGAACCCTTGAGGTCCGCTCTCCTAAGACCCTGTGTAGTGCAGCTGTGTTCTTCTGATATTTTGGCCTGAGGGGTGTAGACTTCAACACTCAATTTTTAAGTCTTGAACTTGTTCCAAAGGAGCCCACCAAATGGATACATGCTGAACTGGTGTGAAACTAGATCAGCCGATGATTAAGTATCCAGGATCACTTTTGGTTGGTCAAATAGACTTGAAGCTGTCACATAACTCTGGTCAGCCAATCCAAAGTAATGACTAACACTGTCTCCACTTTGCTGCAGTAGTCATAGTAGTAGAAGAAGAAAGACAACTAGCTAGGCTAAATGTTAGCTTACGTTGTAACTACATTACATTTATAAACTCTTCTTGTCATTTTTATTGAGGTGAAGTTATAATAATAATTATATGCTTTCTAATTGTCTATTAATCCATTTCACGTCACAATCACAAAACTGTTGACTACACACGAGGATTTGTAAATATTGACCATATTAAACATTTACAATTGTTGACCATGACCGTTTTCCCAGCAGATCTGGAAGTAATGATCTGTCCAAACCCACTCCACAGGGTAATCACTCAAGATAATATTTCAGAGACGTCTGAGATTTGGCCACTGGATTTAATTGCAAGGGGAGGACCCATTGTCGCTATGTATGTACCTCACTTTTAAACAAACAGTACCTCGCGCAATTTTGTGGTTGGCAGAGGTAATATTGTACTTTGTAGAGCGATGCAAGCATGAGAGAAATGTCATTAAAGACCATGTAAAATGAATTCAGAATCTTGTTTTTACTTTAACCTACACGTTTAAAGAACCTTGCTGACAACGTGCAAAGATTTAGAACTGAGTAGTACTGAATTGCGAAAATGTAGCGTTTAGACGTTTTGTTGTTGTTAGTTTTTTGTTTTTTACCATTTCAGTGTTGCAGATATTTTGGGGCACTAAAACGGCACCCATTGACGCATATGGGCATCCAACATGATGTCCCATGGGCCCAGTGTACAGTTAGCTAGCTAGTTATGCTAAGGCCCCGCAAATGGATCTTCCCTGGACGCCACAATATACAGGACTGCTCGTTGTCGTTATTTAAATTCCCAAGCGAGTGTACGACACTACAGATGCGCCCGCTGTCTGTCTGCTGGCCAAGAGAAGTTTGTTAGTTTGCAAGCTAGTCCTGCAACAACTGGAATAGACAACACGTCAAATGTATAGCAACTAAGATTTTAATGTCAGATGTTGTTTTGATAGCAATGACTGAAAAATTAGTCATTCTTGATTCCCGCCTGATTTAGCAATAAGTAGCTCTAGGTTCAACAGCGGGTGAATCTAAGAACGGCAGCGGTTGAACCAGTATGAGTGGCGAATTCAGTCAATGTTCCTCTCGGTGTACTAAAGGTAGAAGAGGCAATTTGCAGGCAATTGCTTAAAGTATCTACTTGGCGACAAGAATGGAGAAACTCTTAAATTTCTCCACTCAACATCTCATCTAAACATCATCGCAGAGAAAATCACAAAACATGCTCCTCATGAAGCACCCCATGCTAATCTGCCGCTGATTTAGTCTCTAAGTGGACAGCTATATTATGCTCCCATCCAATCTATTTTTCCGTGCTTGAGATGCTCCGTTTGTGGCTTAGTATGTGTGATTGAACAGGGTCCTATGTGATCAATAGAGCTCATTAAGTGTCCCTGTGGACGCCCAAAAGGCTCCCTTAGATAGCTTTTACGTGCAGACAGCTACGCTTTATTGCTTCAAATAGTTCCCACTTTGTTTGTCGAATAGTTGGCTCCACTTAGGAGGTTGTTTTTATGGGTTTAGGTCTATCTGCTCGATTAGCTGAGATACGTTTAGTATTTTTGTGTGCAACCTTGTGGCTAGGCTTTGTATGTACAGTATCAATTTCAATACAGATCCATTTAACTTTTCTTTTAATCTTGGTGAAATTTCATCAAATAATCCTCTTATCTGTTTTGATTCTGTAGGATTTTGTTTCTCTGAATTTGGCTATAATTTGACCTCAGATTGGCATTAAGTTACAGAGGATTTAACAGTTCTTTAAGCCCTTGCAGAGATCTTGTTCATTTCATAATTTAATTACTGCAGGCTGCCCTTTGCATGCTTTATTGTACATGCAGATTAATGGTGTTCCCCTTGCTTGGTTTTCTATTATTATGTGGGCCATGAGTCAGGTCATCGCCGCAAAACCGCCTTCCAAATGGAGGCTGAGGCTGCACCTGTTGTTGTCCGAGCTTGCTGCAGTGCACTGGGGCTCCGCACCTGCTCACGCGGCCGCTGTATGGTCGTCTGTGTGAGCGTCAATGCTAACAGGGAGACCATTCACACTCGTATACTGACTGCTGTCTGCTGCCCCTTTCCCTCAACGCTTGTTCACCCGCCGCTATCATTTCTCTCCATCGCTCTCATCGTGTCCCTTGTGACAGATTGCAATCTGACTTAATTACTCTCTCCTACGGCCACTCTGCGGTGCTGCCCGTTCGTTTACCCTTATTAATTTGGTCTCTAACCTTTTGTTTTCACCTTTCAACTCAGACGAGAAACATAGACCACACCGGTGGATAAATTAATTGGTTTTGGCTTTAATGATGAAAGCTACAAACAATAAATAATCCTGCAGCTATACTAAGTCATACAGTAAGAGCTAAAGGGCAGCAATGAGTGAGCATGTCACGATGGAGGAATTGGGTGTGAAGGTTTTGTATAATTTACATGACACTGGACAAAGGATTCCCCCATTTCCATTAGTTTTCTCAAAATTACCATGGAAGCATATAGTTGTATGTCCAAATTATTATTATCAGACGATCATTTCATATCAAAACTTTTTTAATGTAGGCTACATTTTGATCTTTTCAATGCATACCAAGCATCACAAGATAGACATTTGCAATCAATTGTCTCCTTGCGTCTAAATAATCAAATCTGACCTTTACTATGGTTATTATCAGCAAACACTAACTCATATCATGAATATGCCCTGGGGACCCTTCTAAAAGCAATAGATGCCCCCGTGATGATCACGACCTGTGCTCTAAACAACCAAAATGTCAAGCTTTGCAATGAAATACTTGCACTGCAGCGTTTTAATGCAAGGAAGTGCATGAATCATTACTGTACTTTACACTCAGAGCTATGCAACATGTTAAAGAATATAATCAATAATGCAGCAGTGCACAACATGCAAATCTCAATAAATAAAAAAAGGAACTTGCAGTAGACACAAAGAGCAGTTCAGATGGTGCCAAGTGGATCTCTAGTGGTGAACCCACTAATGCAGCAGCGGTACGTCGCACATGAAGAATGTACAGTACCAGCTCATGCCATCCACGCAGCACATTTGCGCCTCTCATTCGCTCCACTTGGCACACTCACCGCACCAGATGGGTCAGGTGGAGCAGGTGCCAGTCGCCCACTCACCCTCTCTCCGTTCGCTTCTCTTGGGTTCTGGGGAGAAAAGGTGGGAGCCGCTATTAAAAGAAGAAAAAAAAAGAGGAACGCAGCTCAACAGCCGCACCTCACCTGTCTCTTCCCTCTTCTGTTGCTGCGCCTCGCCGGAGCATCACCGTGTAGCCAAACTAGCGACTCCAAAACGCCTAGTATGAGTTTTTTTTATATATATATATATATATATATTTTTTTTTTTTTTATCCTCCCACGGGAGAAAGACTTCACAATCAAATTAGGATGTTCCCTCCCTGTAGTCCGTTTTTATTTCTCAAGTCCTGCAGCCTGCGTTGAATTATCTGCAAGGGGACCGAGCTGCCACAATGGTCTACACTTGCTTGGACGTGCAGATCAGCTAAATGTAATCGTCCTTTTTTAATTTACAGTGGCGAGGTGAAATGTCCAATGCAGAGCAGGCACCGTGACAGCACGAGCCCATAATTTACACCCCCCACGAACACACACACAAGCACACACAGAACAGTCCTGCAGTGGATCAATGATCAATGGAAGACCCCCCTAAGCCAAGTGGCGCTCTCTCTCTCTCTCTCTCTCTCTCTCTCTCTCTCTCTCTCTCTCTCTCTCTCTTTCCCTCCCTCTCTCTCTCTCTCTCTCTCTGCCCCTCTCCCGCACACGTGATTTTGAATTTGCCCGTGTGATATGACAAATTTAAACTATTTTCTTCAAAAAAAATCTGCTCTTGCGTTCTTTGGTCGAAAACTACATTATAATATAATATAATATAATATAATATAATATAATATAATATAATATAATATAGTATAATATGAAGATGGATGGATGGATGGACGGATAATATAATCTATGAAATTGCAACGCGTTTGTGTTTGATTGTTCACAAGCGCGATGCAATAAAGTTATTTTCCAGACAAGACTCAATTCCCTGACGTCACTTCCGGATTTAATTGTACAGTGCTCGAGGAAAAAAAATCTCGTAGCCATATATTTAATCCTGATAACCACCAAAAAAAGCCGTCAGTATATTTGAGTAAAACCATCCATGTCAAGACACAAAGAACACTGTCGAAGTGTTGTGCTGTTTGTGCGTACAAATAGGACCACAGCAGCCTTTCTGACAACGTACCGTGAATTGGTAAGTAGCTAGCTCGGATGCTAACAGGCTAGCTCTTTAACGCTAGCAGTCTCTGTCTGGCTAGTTGCCTTGCTAACGATAGCTGTTTGATTTACTTATATATATATATATATTTAGACAGTATCCCGGCATCAACCCTCTCAATAGGATTCACGCCCAAACGTCATGCGCTTAAGCGCATTTATTGTGCATAGCTATGAAAAGAAAGCTATATGCCAAAAAACAAGGCAAGCGTTAGAGGTGATCGCATATGATTAATTAGCATATCTGTCTCGGGTGACGGTCCTGAAGCTCATGTACCATTATTAGTCACAGATATCAGCAGTGATAAACACATCAAGGCCATCTGATCATGTCTGAAATATTTGATTTCGACCTTTTTTCACCTGTCTAAATGTTCTGTGCAGTGTATTGTATAGTTATGACCCCCCCCCCTCTTATTTTTGTCGTTGTTGTTGTTGTTGTTGCAATACTTGTCAATTTGGTGTAATTTGTAAAATGAGTGGTGATATTTCATATTTTGTTTATTTTAAAGGTCCATCTGGCTAAGTGACTACAGCTTAAGATCTTGGCACCATTGTGTGCCAGTCCAGTCCAAGACCCAGGGACTTTAGAATCCAGGTAAAGTATTAACTATTAATTGCTGCTTCCATAAACAATGATTACCCTTAAAGATAAATGGCTTTAAGATCATTTGATTAAAAAAAATGCATCAGAAGTGAACGTGTATATTCTCATTCTGCAAAAACTATTCATTACGTCCATTAGAAACCCATGCTAAACTTAGCTCCTCCACGTCCTACCAAAATCTTAGTCTCAGTTCAGATGTGTCACTTCAACAATGCTCGTTTTATACCAATGACAACTTTCCCATTAGGCAGGGCTTTTTGCCATCTTAGGGTGTCACAAAAAAAACCCTGAGGTTATGTTCCACAAAAAATGCAAATATGGGACTTCATGAAGAGCGAACCAGAGAGGTGTTGTTTGCATCGTTGCATTTGAGATTGTAGCATGCACATTATTAATTGAAATGCAATGTGCTACTTCTGTTTGTCCCCCTTTGGTCTAGCAGAAGATGAATGGTCTGTCCATACGAGAGCTATGCTGCCTGTTCTGCTGCCCTCCTTGCCCCAGTCGCATTGCAGCCAAATTAGCTTTCCTCCCACCAGAGCCCACATACGCACTCCTCCCTGACCCAGATCCTGCGTCTGGAGCTGGAAGTGCATCCGGTTCCAGTACTGGGAGCACCCTCCCTTCTCTCGGCGCTCCCGGGCTACGATCCCGGTTGGGTGCGGGTAGTGGTGGTGACAGAGGAGGTGGTGGAGGCACCAGTGGGGCAGGAGGAGGTGGTAGTTCTGGGGTTGGGAGTGGATGTGAGAGCAGGTGGAAGCTGCATCTCACGGAGCGCGCGGAGTTTCAGTATTCTCAGAGAGAGCTGGATGTGACCGATGTGTTCCTGACCAGGTCCAGCCGAGGGAACAAAGTTGGATGCATGTACATACGCTGTGCCCCTAATGCCAGGTATACAGTTGTATATGTGATTTTGGTTACTCATTTGGGTTGTCCTTGCTTAATTTCCCACTTTTTGCCTCTCAGGTTCACCGTGTTGTTTTCACATGGCAACGCAGTCGACCTCGGCCAGATGAGCAGCTTCTACATCGGCTTGGGCACGCGCATCAACTGCAATATATTCTCATACGATTACTCAGGCTACGGGGTTAGCACTGGCAAGCCGTCAGAGAAGAACCTTTACGCTGACATTGATGCCGCATGGCATGCCTTGCGCTCTAGGTAAGATGGCCGAGGCCATACGTTCCCGTCAGCGTACGGTCGACATTTGATAGCAGGAAAGCATCGAAATACATTTGGAACAATTTTTTTTCTGTGCAACTTTAGAGGCATATTTCTTTCAATAGTTTTGGTAAAATTCCAAATTGCATATGTATGACTTGTTGTTCATTTGTAATAGTCTTATAAGCTGATTTGAGCGCTGTTAATTACGTCACAAACTCTGCAAAAGAGTGTGAAATGTGACATTTTCTTCTGAGACGTTCATCAAATTCTGCCATCTGCCTCAGGTACGGGATCAGCCCTGAGAACATCATCTTATACGGGCAAAGCATCGGCACGGTGCCCACGGTGGACTTGGCGTCACGCTTCGAGTGTGCTGCCGTCGTGCTTCACTCTCCTCTCACCTCCGGCATGAGGGTGGCCTTCCCCGACACCAAAAAAACCTACTGCTTCGACGCTTTCCCCAAGTAAGCTTTTTCTTTTCTGTCGCCAATTTGAACTGAGCTTGTTAGATGAAAAGGGAAACATGATCATTTGTTGTTGTCTTTTCTCCCTGCAATTAAAAAAAAATAAAGATAAAGGTACACTAAAAGTCAAAATGATACACAGTGCAGCATACATTTACTTTTTTCTTTGAGCGTTTTAAAGTATCATCACCATCATCAGCATTTGCGGCAACAGAGTTTGCCAAGGCGGGCGAGACAAAGAATAATGTAATGAATTATGCCTGTTGTAATGGCATTTTGTACATAAAGGTGGCATTTGGTGATCATCTATTTTCTTAAACTGAAGAGCAAAAAAGCATGTAGCCTATGAATATTTCTTTACATGCAGACATGAAAAACGGTGTGTACACAAAAGCAAGTGGCGCAGGAGCCATTTTTTTAACAGAAGCGCTTGGAATCAGACGTGCCTTGGCCACATTATGCACAGTTGAAACATTAACACTGCTTTAATGTAAGAAAATAAAAATGTACCGTCACTTAAGTAATGATTACATTCATTCAATATACTGTACATTCAATACATGTATTGAAAATATTGAATGAAAATTATACTCCAATAAATGTTCAAAAATTATTTAGAAGACATTGATTAAAGAACATCTAAAAGCATTTGAGTTTTTTTGTGGATATATATTGAATATTATTTGGGGGACTAGTGCAAAGCCAATTTAGTATGGATCGATATCGGTATTTAATCGGTCTATATTTCAGGGTTCCCACGGTCATGAAAAACCTGGAAAGGTTGTGGAGATATTGTGTGGAAAATATTTAGGATCCATAAAATAGTGTAGTGATTATAAGACAAAGTCAAATAATCTGGACCGGTTTGCAGAGTTGGTCTGGTTTGTTTGATATGAACACATGTTTAGTCTATTGGTGGAAGGTCAATAACACGTTTTAAATACCTGCAGCGTCAGACACTCCTCTGTAAAAGGTTGTCAAAAGTAATGCTCTCTTGTGAAAGCGTAACCTTCCTCATGTGAAAACAAAATCTATAACATTTAAAGTTCTAAGGTCTGATATTAATGAAGGGTAAAAATAACCCTCTGAGAAATACTGTTTGCAAAGGTCAGACGATTTGATCCAAAAATAACAAAAACCAGGGTGGTCCAAAACCTTTCATCCAAGGGCCACATTCAGGAAAAAAAATAAAAGAAGGCAAAGGCCACACTTTGATTTATGTTACAGGTGTCAAACTCGAGGCCCTGGGGCCAGATCTGACCCATCACATCATTTTATGTGGCCTGCCAAAAGCAAAATATGTGTGTCGACTTTGTGTTTCTTGCTTGATTACAGAAATTGCAAATTGTCATGTTTGAAAACGTTAAGCTATTGCAAAAAGTTTTCGTTACCAATCCCCCATTTAAAATAAATGTGATAATATTAGCACAAAAAGTTTTTACTGGCCTCTGATTTCAAAAGTAGTTAGTCATCAGTTTGTTGTGCATATTGCTGGTGTTGCGATGAAACCTCATGAATCACAAATTGGTCGATTTAAATTATTTCAAATTGACAGTGCAGAAAATATTCCAAAGTAAAAGTAGATGTTTGCTGATGTTTTATTTTGAATAAACACAAAGATGATCCGTCTGCTTTCATGGACGACGACAAAAATGTGAGAAAATTGTGTCTGTCCTGTGAAAAATGCTTATGTCCATTAAAAAAAAATGTTTTGGGGATGTCTGCGTTCAGTTTTCATCCCATAAATGTTTTTCACAGGACAGCGACGATATTTACTGTGTTTACATATTTGGTCAAATCTATTGTTTTGAACATTCCTGTGTGTAAAATAATTTATTAACAGAAACAAAACATCTTATTGTGGTAGTTTTGGAACATTTAAATTTGGACCTGCAAGTCGTATACTTAAGTCTTGCCGGCAGCGTATAATGCAGCATATGTTTGTCAATGTGCTTCCCGAATGAGTCGCGACCAGAATGAGCTCAAGTCAACCTTTAATTGCTTTTTCCCCGCCTGCAGCATCGAGAAGGTGTCAAAGATCCCGTCTCCAGTGCTCATCATCCACGGCACCGAGGACGAGGTCATCGACTTCTCCCATGGCCTGGCCCTTTTCGAGCGCTGCCCCAAGGCCGTGGAGCCCCTGTGGGTGGAGGGCGCCGGTCACAACGACATTGAGCTTTACAGTCAATACCTTGAGCGGCTACGGCGCTTCATCAACCAGGACCTGGCGGCGCAGCACGCCTGAGAACGCAACAACAACGGCCTCGCTGCAGCTGCCAGGGTGTGTGCGTGTTTGTGAGATGGTGAACGTGCACCGTCTGTGTGTCTTTTAAACGACTTGTTACTTTTTCAAATGATTGCATTCAATTAACAGTCCGTATAAGATTTGAGCTTAAAAACAAACAAACGTTATAACGTGTATTTATCTGTAGTGTAGTATGTTTGTACAGTGGGCGGAGTTCTACTGAGAATTTGAAAATGAATACAATTGAAAGCTTTCTTCTACCAACAAAAAAAAAAGTAACAGCTATGTGTTTGGTTTAAAAAGGCACACAGATGTCATTTAAAAGTGAACGATTGATGTCCAGGATGTCAAATCTTGGATTAATATTCATATCACGGTCGCGTGCGTGCGTGTGTTTGTGTGAGAGGCAGCTTTGGGGAAACAAAATGAAGGACGACCTTCTGACTTGGCTAGTGGCAAGTGAGGGAAAACTTTCTAGTGACTTAACAATATTGATGTGTTTTTTTTTGTCTTATTTGTGTGTGCTTGTTTTGTGTGTGTGTATGAAGAATACCTCCACAGTTTGACCAGCTATTTAGTGGATGACAATACTGGTCAGACCTCCACTTTGTTTATCTGTCAGTGGACATCCAACTGACTGGCAGATAATAACTCGCTCGGGGGCAGGGGGGGGGGATCCTTCCCAAGCACCACTTAACCATACTGCACCCCCCCGGGAAAAAAAACTAAAACCTGGCCATTTCCTTCCTGTTACCTGGCAGTGCCGTAGCTTTTGCCTTTAAACTCTTAGCTGCTCCTCCTGACACAATTGTGATTGGTCCCCGTCTTAGCTGGCTGGAATGTTTGAGAGGTTGTGTTTCTGTCATACATGTCATCATCATGTATGTGGATGTTTTAGCAGTTGTCATGTTTGTTTGAAAATTGGCTCCAAACAGTTAAAGGGGAAGTCGACCCCCCCCCCCCCCAGAAAAATCTTGACTATTTTTTTTTATGCAGCCCCAATAGTCTAAATAAAGTATTCTGGTTAATACTACATGAGTTTTTATCAATATCAGTAGGCGGCCATTTTGTCACTTACTGTCGAGTGAAAATGACATCACAGTTGCTCAGGTAACAACCAATCACAGCTGAGCGTCAGAAAACAGGTGAGCTGTGATTGGTCGTTGCCGGAGCCCTGATTAACTGTGATGTCATCTTCAGTCGACAGCAAGTGGCAAAATGGCCGCCCCCTGAGATGGATAAAAACGGCTGGATTTAGCTATTTAACTCATATTCCACTTATGTAATATTAATCAGAATTTCTTGCGTAGACTAGTGAGGTCACATATAACATATTATTGTCAAGAAATGTTGATGGTTGACTTCCCCTTTCAAGGTGAGCATGTATAGTAGATGGGAGCCACTAAAGGTCAAGCTTCTATCGTTTAGCGCAAAGCTAAAGAACATTTGAGCTCATATCATGCGCATGTTCAAACTCAGGACGACAGTGGAACCTCCAATGTTGAACATAGTCGCCTAAAGTTGCCCTTAGGTAATACATTTCACGGCGTGTTCACATTCAAGGGCCAAAGCACGGAAAAAAAAAAAAAGAAGTGTTGCTTCAACGCCATCATGTGGCATCTTGTGGCAAAATACTACGTTGGAAGTGGGTTGAGGAGCTTCATGTAGTGCTTTGCCGCCATCTCGTGGCATCTTTTGGCAATTATAAGGGAGAGTGTCAAATCACTCGCAGATTTTCACTCTTAACGTAATATTGGCTGTCGACTGCAAATTACAAGGAACACAAATGCCAAATGGATACATTACAGGGGATATAAAAAGTCTACACACCCCTCTTTAAATGCCAGTTTGATCAAGATCAAAATAAGTTTGAAACTTTTTTCCCTACCATTAGTAAAGTGTACACTGAATGGGGTACAACTAGGAAAGTGGTAGCAAAAGTGTTCACACCCTCTTATAACTGTGAACAGGATACTATCATGCAGAAATCACGTTTACACTTGTTAATTGGGAGTTGCCAGCATTTAAATTTAAATTTCATGTTTGGATGTTCTAGTAGGCATTTTCTGATTATTTTTTTTAATTGACTTTTTTTGGGGTGCGCTAGCAGGAGCCTGATGCGTGTGTGTGTTTTGTATAAAACAAATACCATTAAATTAGTGTGCAAAGATGAAAACCAGCTCAAAAGCATCCATATAAAGATGACGGGAATTTGATAACTTCACCGTTGTTCCATATTTTCTCCACTTGATGACTTTGTTCACTGTGTTCCATGATGTATTTAATGTCTTGGAAATTATTTTATATACTTTCTTGACTGATACTTTAGAACAGTAACAGGCCTCTGATGCAGTGGAAGCCCAAGGCTGGGAAAAGCCTACTAGAACATCTGAAGTTCATTCGGGGTTATTTCAGAAGTACTTTAGCCCCTTCAGACCCATAGATGATTGCAGTGGACATAAAATGCTTAATTTGGATGATGTCAACACTTCTGCTTCATGATTGGATCCCAGCTAAGCAATCACAATCGCAAGTTGATTTGCAAGGATGTTCATGTTTGGTATGTTTACAACACGTCACAGCCATACCATCCTGGCGTCCATTGTAACAAAAACATGAGATAACCCTAATCTTTTTTTCCCCCATGTTCTTATGTGGGGAAAGAGTCAAAATCAGCAAAAAATAAATAAAATTGTCCAGCAGGAAAAAAATGTGGGTCCGAAGGGGTTAAATAGTGGCAGGTGTGTGCTACCTTCCTTTCCATATGAGTTTAAATGTGACTGGTTGATTGTGAACACAGCCACAGTTGTAAGAAATGCATACAACCGCATTATCTGTTATATTTATTTCCTCAAAAATATGTTGTTTTTTTCTGGGGTTGTTTTTCAATGAAGTTGGGTGGACTTTGACGCGGGTTGGACTTTGGAGGTTCCACTGTGTTGGCGTCTGGCTCTACCAGTGTGAGTTTCAGATGCCCTTCAGCCTGCCCACTACTTCCTGTCTGACCCAAGCCATGTGTCACTTTGTGTGGGGCAGGTTCCACCACACACTCACTCATACACACACACACACTCCTTTGCACATCAACACTCATACTTCATGTACTGTCCTACAGTATATGTACACATTGACGATTATATATATGTATCAGATAAAGCATGAAGAAAAGCAGGTCTTAAGTTGAGCACTATTGTAACAAGGGTGTAAAGATGTAAAGTTTGTGCGTTATTGTTGTCTTGGGTTGGCCAGGTGACTGGCTGCCAGTTGGAGAGAACCTGTAGGACCAGTTAGTACACCTTCACGTGAGACGAAGCGCCGTTGTTTTTTTTTGTTTTTGTTTATGTATTTGTGACGGGGCTGCTTGGATGCGTCATCCTTTCAAACAGGGAATCTTATCCGTCGTCTTTTAGCGTGGCGTGCGTGCTTTTGAAATCACGGAGATCTGTTACCACCTTAAACCAGGGATCTGCCACATGTGTTCGAAGACTTTGTCCACCTTTTTCTCAGCATTAGAAGTTAAGAGGCTCCTTTCCTCCCCCCCGGACAAGTCTTGTTTTCAGGGATCCATCTCGCATGGGTTTTTGGGTGTAAATGTAACCGTTTTTGATGCGCCACTATGGTTGATGTTTATTGAAAAGAGGGAGGGGTGGGGGCGCCATTGAGCAGTGAAAACTGTATGCATGTCTATTGTGTTTTGCAGAGCAAGTGATGGGGCGGGATGTTCTCTCTAATATGTATTCTACAGTATATGAGGGCAAAGGTGAACCAATGGCATTAGATCTTGGAAGCGCTTTAAAAGAAAAAAATAAAGAAAAAAGGACATTTATTTGAATTTTTTTTATCGCTGATTCCAACTAATGTATGCTAAGTTTTGCCCTGGGGTCAGGCGGGGGGGTTACTTGAACGATACTAGTGGACTGTTTATACTGTATGGTTACTGTACTTACCTATTCTATTCTTTGTATTATGATTTGTAATTTTATGTTGCTTTTTGAACTGAGACTATGATGTAATGAAATTAATACATGGGACTGAATCTTGACCTTTTTATGGATAACAAAATAAAAGATCACTTATGTACAAAAAGGATCATAGTGGTTTGGATTAACAGTAGTGTCAGTTGTGCTATGCAAATGACCGGGCCCAGATAGTAGTGCACATTTTAACCCACACGAGGTAATGGAATATTTTACATCCAAAGAACAGGATCGTTTGTTTTATTTGAAGGGAGTGATTTTGTGTGAATAAATGGAGACACACAACAATTCCATTTAGAGATTGGAGCTCAGGAACGTGGCAGGTACTATTTATTTATTTTATTTTAATGTGTTTAATTGAAATCATTCATATGTAAACTTGGCAGAAATATGTTCTCTGGGAAATCCCAATAATTAAAAAAAAAAAAATCCATGCCTTGCAAAGGGTTTGTTCATGTTTTAGAAATAGACGAGACACACCCAATGTAACAAAGTTATTTATTTACAATTTGGGGCAACAGATGAGATGGCAAAATGACTTGGAATTGATAAACTTGTGCAAAATGAAGTGGTTGTACCTCGTGATGCTAGATGGAAACACTACCCTCTACTGGAGAACTTGTCTTCTAAGATGAAAAAAAAGAAGCGCTTAGTAAAAGCACTCTTTTGTGTTCTTGATTGTGCTCATGTCATTTTTAGGCCAGCGTGATTCGCCACATGCAGTCTCATTAAAGGCAAAGCTCTCAGGGAATCTTGGGGAAATGGCTGGTGGTTGTTGCTCCTGGCTATGTTTCTTGACGGCTTCAAAACAAGACAAGCACAAGGAAAATTATTGACGCAGGCCTAGCACAATGCCAATTTATACTTGTTACAAGCACAGCCAATTCTAGCTATTTTTTAAATTACACTGGGGAACAAATTGGAGAGAAAAAACGTCATGCTGATTCCAAAATTGCAGTCCGTCTTTTTTTCTAGCACGTCAAGTATTTTTCTTTGCACAGCTTACCCTCCAGATAAGCAAAATTACACTCATTGGCTGTATTAAGATTGTAGTAAGAAGAGCTAATTACGATTGGACTGACTCATCTACACTACAGCTACGCGGCAACTTGTTTGTGCAGGCATTATTAAGACAGTGTGGTGAGAGGTGTGTTCAGCTCCCGGTAGGTCAGTACTATTAAAATCTGCAATCAGAACACTAGCATAGTAGGAATTAAGAGGTAGTAGCCATATATTTTGTAAATTAACATTGTAGTCATATCTATTTCTGTCATATATAATTAGATGTCAGTATCTGATAAAAAAAAGAACAGGACACTGTATATAGTATAAAAAAACAAAACAAACAACACTTGACATTATAGAGAAAAACTGAGATCAGTTTTGGATTCCGCACCCAAAAATGATAGTTAAAAATAACTAACTCATATTTACAACCTAAATTTTAATACAGTATTAGTCCCATAAAAATGTATTATTTTATTCGAAATTGTCTATTCTTGTGATTTTGTAGTGTTCCTATTTTAGCCTCTATGTGCTGTCTGAGGCCTTTTGAATCATGCACTTTAAAAACAGTTGGGTCAAAAATAACCCAACAATGGGTCAAAAAGGGACCGATCCTTTACTTGGGTCGATTTGACCCAACTTTGAGTCAAGAAATGGGTCTTTCAGCATAAAACAACTCATAAATATTGGTCAGAAAATTGGGTCATTTTGTATAACACAACCCAAAAAGTTGGGTCAAATTGACCCATAAAGTGGATTGGTCTATATATATATATTATATTGGTATATATATATATATATATATATCCATAATTGGGTTACTTTTGACTCAACTGTTTTCAAGTGCTGGGCCAACTTTAGCTTTATTAGTAATGGAATTGTTTCTTTAACCAATACCATTTCAAATTTGTCTCGCAGGGCCAGTTAGCTGCTCCACAACAACACCAGAATTTTTCCATCCTAGCTTGATTAGCCAAACATGCCTTTTATACAACGGCGTATTAGGACCACGTACATTAAAAAAAATATATATATATATATCCCAGAGGGGGGTAATATTCCGAAGTGGAAAATTTGCGAGAAAAAAATTCTGAAATTTACGACAAATACATGTAGCGTAGCTATAGTCTAATGTGAGGATTCGTTGGTGGTTAATGGGACACTGTTTATAAAATGCAAAGGCAGGATGCAGACGGATTAATTCTTAATTTAAAATGTATTCGTCATACGCGGCAGCTAGAGCGACAACACTTCCTGATCCCCTATCAGCTGACTTAACACTAACCAATCAGAAGCTAGCATACTTTAGGTAAATGCAAGTGAATGACGGAGAGCAGCAGATTCGACAGATTAACTTAATTACTTGTACAAATAAATACCAAAATGTATGAATGTGTAAATAATAATTATTGAAACATAAATGTACAAGTAAATATATATTTTAATAAATTACCATAAATGCTTGATCATCAGGGTGTGGGCCTTGGCATAGCGAGGCGTCTTTGTCGCTGGCCGCACCCAACGCTTCAACGAACGAATGCTTAACATGATATGGTTAATCTCTGCTAAAGCAATTACTAGCTCCTTATTTGGAAACCCGACCAAAAAGTATTGGCACAAACATCCGAGTAGTACGCTACGTTGCTACGTGTATTTCTCGTAAGTTTTTTTTCTTGCAAATTTGCCACTTTATAAACTCGCAAATTTGTGAGTTGTTTTCTTGGAATATTGCCCCCACCCTCTAAAAAAAAAAAAAACTTTTTACGTGGTTGATCTATGTTGTATCTATGTATGTATGTATCTATTGATTTATGTGTTTGTCATGTTATTAGATAAATATGAATTCTGAACTACTCCAGATGATGCATGTGGCACAATTGTGTGCTGTCATATTGCATTTTGGAATAATAATTGTGACATGAAGTGGATTAAAGTCAGGTTAAGTTCTCACAGATCTTACACTGATCATATATATTTTTAAAATTACAGTAGTATTTTACATACGACATCCTGCATTTTCATAGTAAGATGACACAATCTTTTTTAGTCTTTCTTTGCCATTTCTATGAAATGACCTGCATTTCTACAGACGACAAGACCAGCAGACGCATGAAGTTTCTATTCCTAGTTTCCAAGCAGCGTGAAGATATCTGAGCAGTTGCCACTTTGACTTTGCAAACACACCTGGGTGCGACTGGTGGAATGTAGTCAACTGCTTTTTTTTTCTTCAGGTAGACAGACAGACATGCCCTTCCTTTTTTTAAAAAAATTTTTTATCTGATCTGGGCAGTAATGGTTTTAAACCGGTTTGAGCCAATACCAGCACAAACTTGCCCAAATGTGTGTGCACTCACTCTCCGTGGTTCAAAGACAGCTCACTCAAAACGTTTAGCTGCCTCTCCAGTGCCATCATCCTGAGCACGATGTAGCCTGACGCCAACAGCAGCAGCACCAACCTGAAAGCAGACCTCTTTATAACTTTTTGCGTATCTATCAAGTCAAGCTCGTATATTAAAAAAAAAAAAAAAAGTACCCGACACTTTGAAGGCTCAACAATGGACAACTTACAATAACCAGTAGATGTAGAAGACCATGCCGAAATTCCCTCTGAGGAAGAAATATGCTCTGACGTCCTCCGTTATTTTCCACAGCCACGATGACGCTGATTGAGACAAAGCAATTAATAATAAATAATTGTTTCCTCCTTGCCTGCATGCTGGCCGGTTGTAGATATGCTTTGAGGAGGACCTGCCACGGTACAAATAAGAATGTTGAGGGAACTGATTTGAAATATTAATAGATGTTCAATTTTCCTTCTGTAAAGTGTTCAAACAGGATTAAGTAAACATTTTCAATAATTTGAGCTTGATTAGGTTGCTCACTTGGATCAAATTAGACAAAAATAGATACTGTGTCGTGTATGTGAATGGGGGTGCCATTGGCAAGAAAACGGGTCATTCAATAAAATACCTAATGGTTAATAACAGCACACATAGCTTGAATTCAATTGTGCTTAAATATCGGAGAGAAAAAAAAAACTTAAAAAATGTATTCGACTAAAATTTATTTAACATAAAAATTGGATATAAATAAAATGTTTTTTTTTAAAGATATTAAATGAAAATGGACTGTACTCAAACTGTCCTGAAATGTACAGTACTGCCACTGAAACCATTATGCACAGTTTGAACATTAATTAAGTGATTCTTTCATATACCACTAGAGGGAGCCTGCATCCCATTAGTCAACACACATTTAGGTGCCAAGAAAGTTTCAATGTTTTAAGCAGTGTTTCATTATCGCAAATCTGAAAATGATATGGGTTTTTCTGAAAAGTACTAAAAATACCGAAATGTTGACATTGGTATTCTTTTTATGCTACATGTTTCATGTGAAAATCAAGCAGAAATTCAGAACATTAGGTAACGTTATCAGCTAAATGAACGCAAGAACAGGTGATGTCAAAGCACAAACACTATATTTAGTAAAAATCAAAGTTCATTTTGTGTAACTGTCAAAACTATCGGTATTCTCAACTCACTTAAATAAAAAAACAAAAACAAAAAAAAGCAACCATTGCTGCATACAGTGCTGTACATAGAGTAAAAATTTGCCATACAAAAAGACAGTAAAAACAACAAATTAACTCATTCAGTGCCATTGACGGCTATAGATGTCAAAAATTCATTTGAACTATTTCTATTAGTTTCACATTTTTTCCTACTTTTGTTAACAAAAGTATGAAAACCTAGAATTTTTTTATTGTACATTTAGAACAGATATAAGATTTTTGATTAATCGTGAGTTAACTATTGAAGTCATGCGATTAATTACAATGAAAAAAAATTAATTGTCTGACACCCCTAATTTTTAATAATGTTTTCTTCTTTTTTTATTAGAGGCATCAGGCGATTATTTTTTTAAATTGCAATTAATCACATGACTTCACTGGTTAACTCACGATTAATCACAAATTTTATATCTATTCTAAACGTACAGTAAAAAAATGTTCTAGGTTTTCATACTCTTGTTAACAAAAGTAGAAAAAAAGTGAAACTAATAAATAGTTGAAATGAATTTTTGACGTCTATAGTCGTCAATGGCAGCAAATGAGTTAATAGATCTAATTTGGCAGACCAAACTTTTTTGTTAGCCTTGATTGATTGAGTCCCGCTCTGCCCCACTGTTGTATGGTGTCCCACTGGGTTCAATTTTGGGGCCCTTGCTGTTTAAATTGTATTTGCTGCCCCCGGGTTTCATCTTAAAAAGCATGTTATTTCCGAACACATCCTAAATAGGAACACCCTTGGAAGAACATCCCAAGTTGAAAGTCAACCATAGAACCATATTCAATAAAGTAACAAACATTTCCTGTCTTACCCTTACTGGCCAATTGAGGCATGTCGTCATCCGAATAAGTGCCATTCTGCCTACTCCTACTGTGATCCACACTGTCATCATTGCTGGAATGACTGGAGACCTGCAGTTTGGACATGTGGACAAGTAAATAGAACGTTGATTATAGTAGAGGCGCTCAAGTCATGCATATTATTACTAGTTCCATTATTTTCTATGGGGAAAATGTCAGCCTGGGCAAATCAGAGTTCCTGAATGTGAAACTCACCATATTGGAGTCAGCTTCGTTCTCTGCAGAGGAGCCAGAAGGGCTGCTTTTGGCACTGTCTCCCTGTGTTGTCACCAAAACAGCATTACAATAAAAAAAATAAAAATAATAATAATAGTCTTATATTGATGCTATAATGCACTCAACGTATTTGTTACACTCACTTGTGCATGTGAGCAGACGCTCTTAAGGAGATTGTAGCACAACTCACGGTTCCTCAAATAAATAAAAAGGTGCTGAGGGAAGAAACAAAAAGCATGAGATGACTGATCAGCAATGAGGAAATTAATTGGATTTATTTCTGTTTGCACAACAGAAGTTATTGTTGCTTACTAAATTACTTCCTTCATGACTCATGTTCAGGCCAATGCTGCTTTAATGAACCGAGTGCTTTGAAGTGTGCAACTTTTATGAGGATACTTTTCACATTTACAGTTAACAAATATGTTCTGCGTAGTCACAGACATATAGTCTTTATCCTTTATCCCACTAATAATATTGCCATACGTCTTACAGTACACTATTGTCCGCGTTTAACTCCTAAAATGGAATGGAACATCCTTTTCTGACCTTCTCGTTATCAGTAGTTTGTATCGACAGCATGGACAAATTCAGTTTCTTCACCTCCTGGATGTTGGATTTGTGGATCTCCACCTGCAACATCCACAGGCCTGCTCAGGAGCACCGCATGATGGGGTAAACCGTTTTCCATCGTCCTGGATTACGACGCTTACCTTGGTCTCTTTGAGCAGCACGGATGAGAAAAAACACATGAGGTTTTCCGAAATGTAAATCTTCCCATGATAAATCACTTCCTTTTGCAGAGCGCAAGTGAACGCTGTGGAAAAAAACAAATTCTTGCGTTGCATTAAAAACGTTTAAACAGGCTGTATGCATAGCTACGACCTTCACTGTAATATGAATATTATATAGCATGTTTTAAACGTGCTAAGCTTTACTACTACTGACAGCCTGCTACATTTCGAAAATCACTGTAATACAAAACATTTAAAAAGACTCACTGTGTGTCAGGTTCTCTCCTTCAGGGATATCTTGAAAGATTTTATGGAAGTTTACGTTGTGTTTATGAAAACTCTGGGGGGGGAAAGCACATTTGCATTGCATACACTCACTGGCCACAACATTAGGCACAGCATTTTCTACGTTTTCATACTCTTGTTAACATTAAAGTGGGGAAATAAATGTTAAATAGAAAATATGGCTGCATCTTTTAGTCACTGAAACAGTAATTTCATAATAATTCCTAACATTGAGTTAAAATTAAAAAGGTGTAATGTACTATAAAAAAACGAGTGTGATATTGATTTGTGTTGAGGTCATTTTTCTGCCACTAGATGGCATAATTGCATTTGTAAGACATCGGTGACAGCTCGGTGCATTTTTCTTTTCATATTAAAATCTAATCTTTAACATGAAGCAACTTGTGAAATTCTAAAATTGTAAAATACAACTTGACCCCAGTCTCCACAAATATTAATTAATATCAGTACTACTAGGCTTTCCAAGTAAGGTGCGGTTATCAATCACACGTTAAAAAAGAGTGCCGTTAAAGGAACTTTAATTTAACATTTGACTTTTTTTTAAAATCTTTATTTTGACCACATCTATGAACGACATGACCCATCTGTCTGTTTTCCAAATCAAATGTGGCCCCGCATCACAGTACTGTAGATTGTGTAGATGTGCCAAAACGAAGAGTCTCTAATGAGGACATTTAATAACATATGTTGGCAAAGCTGCCATAATATGACTGAAAGAAAGAGGAAGTACATTTTTGGTGACGAGCCCATCTGGCCGATCAGCGCTGTCCTCCGTTGCAGTCTTCTCTCTGAGGACACAAAGATGTCAGGAATAAACAGAATACGACGATAAGAAGACGACATTCACACATGACATGAGACATGCCCTGCTTCCTCGTCAATGCACGTGGAGTCTACCTGGCGGTTGCAATGCCGTTAAAGATTGGATTTAGTTCCTGGATATCCAGTTCGCCGTCCTCTGCACCTGCTTTGTGAGCTTTCTTAATGAGCTTCTGGGTAGAGGCTCTGCGGAAATGTACTGTTGCATCGTGGGAGCTGAGTAGATCGAAGAAAGGGAAGATTGTTACTGTAAATCATGACTCACAAAAAGGGAAAATTTGACAAAACATGACATGCTTTGGATATTTTCAAGGACAGTCATCATGAAAATGTTGCCAAATCATGAAACTCTGAGACTTTATTATAAGTGGGCAAATATTTGCATGCATACCAGTTTAAATATTGGTCTCTTAAAATGTGTTTCTTAAATTTTATATCATATTTTGCCCATTGAATGTACCTGAGTTTGGCACATCGCACTACTGCACTCTTAAGAACCGCTGAATCAAAAGAAACCCAAATTGGGTGAAATAGCAAGCCCGCCCTGGGTTATATATAATGGTTTGAGGTTTTGACCCGGCATGTTGGGTCAAGATTTTGAACCAACCAGGGGTTAAAAACTGCCCATACTGATAAGTCAAAGCTGCCTAAAAATGTGTTTCCAGTTACCATCCACCCTGTCTGGAATTTGAACCCTGATCACTGCGCCTAAAGTCAGTTGTGGTACCCACTCACTGATCGATCCAGCCATCTCAAGCATTACCTTTTAATGTGGCAATAACAAAAAAAAAAAAGTAAACAAAAAATAATTGAAATTTAGAAAGTGTTTTTAGTCTATGCCCATGAGCTGAAAATCTCGTGATCAGCCTCAATTTCCGATCATATGAAATGCAGACTACAATCATTTTATTTAGTAACCCACAAATAACGCATTGTCTTTAAATGACTCAATATGCATTTGTGTTAGTTTGCATTAATAAGAAAAAAAACTTGCTCAAGTGCTTTCAAAGTTGTCTATAATTGAGCTTTTTAAGGCAAATGTGATTCTTTCCACCTTTGTTGGACATTTATTTAGAACATGCATGGTCAACTGGCCCGCATATTCAGAGTGAAAGTGGCCCTTGATTAATTTTTGAAAATAAAAATGCTTCCTGTAGCTGCGAAATTTTAAGTTGTAATAACAGTGTCCACCACTAGATGGCAGACATAGCTTACCAGCACCTCCAACCCCAAGGGTCCTGGCGGGTAGGTCAAGAAAATGGTGTCTTTCGGTTAAAATAAGAAGCAGATAATAAATTCAATGAATTTAAAGGCAAAACTATCTGCCTATTTTGCTTTGAGACGATATCAGCCATGAACGATTTCAACCAAAGTCACCACTCCAAAACTGTTAAAAAAGTACACAAATAAGAGAAGCCCATTTCCAGCAGTGTTATTTTGCCCCCTGGACACATGAAGAAGGTCCTTATGTCCTTATTTAAAATGACATTTTTGTTATACATATATATCTAATTAGTTGGTACACAGTTCAGTGTGGCCACCCCAGTCGACTCCAGAGTCAGACTGATACAAATCGTGGCCCAGTTTGCCCATTAAGTTGCCCAACCTGATCTAGAATTTGATTGGCAGCTTGCCGAAATATTTGTATTGTTTTTAAGTTTCACTTTCAGCAAAGTGTTTCTGTGCACCTCATGTTCAGCTATAGCAGCCGTCTAAAGAAACGTTTAATATCAAGACCCAACATTATGACCAAAATTACAATAGCATAGTGCTCATCCACAAACAAGAAAGATCGTTTTATTCCTAAAAACTAAGTATTAAACACTGTAATATGGTTTGAATATTAACACTGCATTTAAATACCGGAAATAAAAAAAGTACTAATAATAATTCAATTAAAAATGTATTGTTCATACATTGAATAAAAATTGCACCAAAATGAAAGTTTATAATGAAACATAAATGCGAATGTATTACATAAAAAAAATTAACAACTAAATTGTACTTGCTGCGGTGATTATTTCGCGTTCGGGACAAAAGAGTGTAACTTCCTTATGTAACATACTTACATGGAGCTGTCCAGTGAGAACTTCCTGTTCTTCAGACTCATCGTGGAAACATAACACACACAAATACACTCTCTCTCACACACACACACGCCAAATAATTCAAAAAGTGTACAAACACAGGGCACCTGACCGTGTCTTAATTCCTGCAAGGAAGCGAGTGGAAAAGCGTGAGAAATGACACGAGGTGAGACCACAACCCACAACAAGCCGGACCGGCCAATCAACTGTGGGAGAAAGCGCGATTTTGCCAAAAGTCAACCAATTATAACAAAGGCAGGCGTGGTTTTGGTCTGTCTACCTTGGCAACGGTTGCTAATGGTTACCACATCGGGAGCCGCACTAAAGTCAGGAGATGGCAACCAGCTAAGCCAGCACTGATAGACATCAAGCCGCGTCCTTTCTTCATATCTCCTTATCCTATTTGCGTATTCAAAAATGTGTAAGTAATAAATCAAATCAGCCCTATCAATATTTGACAGAGGTATTTTTAAATGTTCCAGAATCACATATCTTTATCGGTCCAAGTTTATTAAGTGGAAGGAAAATCCATATTAAACTCAATTGGTACAAGAATACAGATATACCAATGTACCAATCCTAACACAGATTTTTTTTTCATGTAAAAAATATTCTGTGTTATCATTTAAAAATGCTCACCTTTTTTTAAACACAATTCTGATGGTTAAAGTGTAAGTGTAAAATTTAGTGACATCTTTATTTTAATTTTATTTCACCTTCCATAACTGGGGCTTGCTGAGTGCCGTGATTCAGCGTTTGTCTCCCTCTTCTTTGCTTTCACTAGCTTTTACTACCTTCTTCCGCTAGCTGCTCTTGATAGCCGCTCCGGCTAATTCCTGCTGACTCACTCAGTCGCACAGTCAGCTTGCTCGCTCACGCCAAATAATAATTAGTAGTAGTTGGTATAGGTTTGCAAGGTGAAGTCTCTTTAAGGTACTGTAATATGCGTGCTTAAAAATAATTGCATTCTATTGGTAGACCACTAGACGTCACTAAATAATGCAAACTGAACCTTAAATCAAACGGTGTTTGAAATATGATGGTTAAAAAAAGCAAGGGTTTCTATTCTGTTCTGTTTTATTCCATACATATTTTTTTAACATCAACAACATTTGTATCATCATTTGTTTGGTGGTGTGCTGTAAGATTTGTCCAATGGAAAAAAAACTGATTTAATGGACACCAGAAGCCACACTTGAGGCAGTGGAAACATATTACACTGGCCGATTGGCAAAGAAAGTTAATAATCATGCTGAGAAGGTTTTAATTAAAGATAATGAAAACAATTTAATGGCCATGAATATGAAAATAGATTTAAAAAAAAAAAACTTTGTATAGGCCTAATATTCAGTTGGTACCCACCGTGGTCCTGATGTTAGTTTTTGTTTTGTTTTGTTAATATGTTTTTAACACAATAATATACCAAAGAACAAAACACAATAGCAACACACAAAATATAAATACAAAAACACAAAAATAAATTAATAAATAAAACAGCAAGCTAAACACAACAGCAAATGTAAAGAAACAAAATCAAAACAAATAATTAAACAAAACAACGACAGGCTAAACAACAGAAAATCAAAAAAACAAAAACACCTGAACAAATGACAAAACTGATTGGACAAGAAGGAAAGCTGAAAACTTATGTTTTTGTTTAGTTTTTTTTTTTTAAAAATTGGTTTTGTTGTTGTTGCCCTTTTGTTTCATGACGTGTTTTGTGCTTTTTCATTTGCTGTATTTGTATTATTTTATTTTATTATTTATTTATTTATTTTTAGCTTTTCTTTGCGGTTGTTATTATTATTATGGTGCTGCTGCCTTTGATGGAAATAACATGGATTACCATTACCATTACCTCACACGCCTGGGATAAAACAAACAAACAAACAAACAAACAAACAAACAAACAAACAAAGAGAAATGGGTGGGTTTCATGAGAAAGGGCATCTGGCATAAAAAGTGAGATATAAATACAGACGCTCCCCTACTTACGAACATTCGAGTTACGAACAACGGTACATACGAACATGTCTGCGCGCATGTCAAAAAATGTTCGGAAAGAGATGCTGAAAGTTCGATTTTTTATTGCGCACCTTTTTCCGAGTACTGTAGCGCTTCTTTCCGCCGCTAATACCGACGCTTGGCGCTGCGAGAGCTCACCCAGCATTGGAGGCTCAGCAACGTGTCGAGGAGGAGGAAGAAGAAGAAACGCCTGTCGCTCATAGATAAAGCCATTTTCGAGCAGCAAGACCCAAATATTGAACGTTGCACAAAGGTTGCAAATCAATTGAATGATGCCATACAGTGCTACCGCATCATTTATGATGAAAAAAGAAGAAAACTGTGCAATCGTCGTTAGATCGCTTCTTTCGGCCAGTTTCTAGTAAATCCTCCAAGGAAGATACTCATCAACCCTCATCTTCTTCTCCTCGACCCTCAACTTCTTCCTACATTGAAGTTACGGAGGAGGAAGTAACTTTTGAAGCCCATTCCAGCGACGACGAAGAACCTCATGATATAAAATCCTCCTCTTCCATCAAATCCTTAAGCATCGAGTACATCTTCCAAAAGTAAGTTAAACTTCATTTTATTCATCTTTTTACGTACATGTACATACTGTGTGTGTCTCTCGCTCTCTCTCTCTAACATACGTAGTACAGTACTGTACGTATTCTCTTTAAACATAAATTATAATACAAAATATAGCACTGAAGCAACTTACGAACAAATTCACCTTACGAACGATCGCTCGGAACGAAACTCGTTTGTAAGTTGGGGAGCGTCTGTACATGTAAATTTTTACTCCATTCCACCAATCAAACAGAGCAAGACAGCCACTGAAAATCTCAGAGGCTCCACACGAGGCAACGTTTTCAAAGTGACGCATGTCGAGCGTGACAGAAGCAACACTGGAAACAATGGCGTTCAAATCGCAGTCAGAAAAAAAAACACGTGGCTTCTTATTCAATCGATGTTCACTTTACAGACCACAAAAGAAGAGCAGCAATGTCAGTCATGCACTTTTTTCCGTTTGCCTAAAAATGTCCACATTTCAGCCCACAAGAACTTTTGATTAAACATGTTGCACTTGTGAGCTTTGCCTGGTGACCTTTTTTTTTTATTTTTTATTGCTGTTTCATGAGTGGAAACAAAGAAAGCTAATTTATGAACATATCTTGTGGCTAAATTTGACGTATTCTGTGTTATTTGATAAAGATTTAATTTTGTGATATTTTGGGGCAATATCTGATGTTGCACATTCCTATTTTATATTTTGTCCAGTTGACATTCGTGCTCCAATTAAAAAAAAGAAAAAGTTATTCACTAGTTACTCAATAATAGAGTAATTTTTCATTGAGTACTTATACTCTGACTCAAGTATTTGGGACTATTTTTTAAAAACTGTTAATTCAGTCATATTATTATAACAGTAAGGGGAACTTTATAATAATCATTGCAGTTATATAATTTTTTTCCCTTCATCCGGCATCAAATGGTTTGAACTTTCCTCGAGTGATCTGTGTGCTGATCCTTGTCTTAAGAGCGGCCGTCTTTGGCGTTCACACGACTGGAATGTTTTTAATTTCAGCCCAATGCTTGTATTAGTGGAATGTGCGCGTGCAGCCGTTCAATCTTGATAATGATTCTTTCTCAGCACGTTTGGAGTCAAAGTGAAAATAAAAAGCTTACTTGACCTTTTGCCTTTTTACCTTTATGTCAGTTGAACACTTTTAATCCGGCACCTGCTACGGGGACCAGTGCAAGTGTTTTTAGATTTCACTAAAAGTGATTGTCATGTCGTTGGTATTTTGCAATTTGAATCGCTCAGAAATCACCTGTCTATTGTTTACAAACCAAAAACAAAAACAAAGCAGGAATTGGCTTGAATTTTGGAATAACATCATTCTGTTGTAAAGAGAGAAATATTATATATAAAGTATTTTTTTTAGCAATGTTAAAATGTTCATATAACGCGACCTCCTGGCTCAACCAGTAATAGTTAAAAGTAGTAAAAGTGTGAGTGTGTGTGTGTGTGTGTGTGTGTGTGTGTGTGTGTATATTTGGCTGTTGGCTATGGCAGCCTATTTCCTACTTATAGAGTATAGTGCCATCATTATTTTGGGGCTTGGGAAATTCCATTGGTATCATTGTCACTCAAATGGTAAAACCGCAAAACTTTCCAGTTTTTGCACCTTTATCTTTACCTTCCACTGTCTTGTAATGTTCAAAAGTGGGTGGTGGATAAGAAACACACTGTAATAAATGTGAATATGAATAAATGGAAATATTTTACTATTCTCAAGTGGTGTCACATGTTCTAATGTGTCTATTGTAATGACTGCTAACACCAAGAGATCTATCTAAGAAAATACATTATCCAAAATATCAGAAACAGTTTGATGTTTTTGTGCTAAAACAATTCACACATTGTACAATCAAAACCTGTCCGATAAAGAGTGCCAATAAAAAGTAAGCATTTCACTTACCAAGTACAGTTCAGTTGTATTTAACTTGAGATGAGAGAGAGAGAGAGAGAGAGAGAGAGAGAGAAAAAGAGAGAGAGAGAGAGACATCTACGTTCAATAAATTTGTAATATTAAATATATATACCCGCGACCCTTGTGAGGACAAGGGGTTAAAAAAAATGGATGGATGGATATATATATATATATAATATTTTTTTAACCCTATAAAGCCAAACATATATTAAATGAAAGACATTTTGAGCCCTCTATTTCATGAGTCTAATATTTTTTTCGCCATTAAAACCCTGATGTATATGATCTGACACATGCATTGCATGAATAATCCATTAGAGGGCAGTATCACACAGTTGATGGCTTTTATAACGACCTTGCAAGATTGCCCCAGTTGATAAAAGTAGATACACCTATACTTATTTATTAATAGAGGGAAAATGTTCTTTCTGATTTTTGGAAATACTAATAGGGCAGCACGGTGGCTGACTGGTTAGCACGTCCGCCTCCCAGTGCAGAGGACGTGAGATCGAGTCCGGGCTTCGGCCTTCCTGGGTGGAGTTTGCATGTTCTCCCCGTGCTTGCGTGGGTTTTCACCGGGTACTCCGGTTTCCTCCCACATTCCAAAAACATGCATGGCAGGTTAATTGAACTCTCCAAATTGTCCCTAGGTGTGAATGTGAGTGTGGTTGTTCGTCTCTGTGTGCCCTGCGATTGGCTGGCAACCAGTTCAGGGTGTACCCTGCCTACTGCCCGAAGCCAGCTGGGATAGGCTCCAGCACCCCCGCGACCCTAGTGAGGAAAAGCGGCCAAGAAAATGGATGGATGGATGGATGGAAATACTAATATGGTTGATATGTCTATTTATTTATTTTTTCACAGTTATACATGTATGAATACAAAGCATTGTGACCGGACGTATCAAATATGACACATATTAAAAGTCAAATGGGGAAGTTGATTTAAAAAAAAATAAAAAAATAAAAAAAATTGTTTGTTCAAAAGGACCAATAAATACTCTATTTACAAAAAAAATCTGAATTTTCTCTCATATATTTCATGGTTCAGGCTTTGTAGGGTTGATGACTAAAATCTCTGTCACATTTGTGATGCACACTTAGGCCTACTATACAAATGTTGGTCATAATTGTAGCACCTGAAGATCTAAACATTTTTTTTAGGTGGGACTTGGTGTAAATAGTTTGAGAACTAGCAATATAAATAGACAGAGATCCATAGATTAATTAAATTGCAAGTGTAACTAATGAAGATTTGTGGATATTTAAAATTAATATAAATATTAGGGATGGGTGAGGACCAAGGTGTCAAGGTTGCTCACTCGCGAAGGCTGCAGTCACCAAGACCATTCACTGGCGCCCCCTTTGGCCGTTCTTTTGTCAGAACATTTTTCTAATGACCCAATTTTTTTTTACCCAAATAAAGGATCTGACTAATATTTATGAGTTGTTTTACACTAAAAGACGCATTTCTTGACTCAAAGTTGGGTCAAATTGACCCAAGTAGAGGATCGGTCCATTTTTGACCCATTGTTGGGTTATTTTTGACCCAACTGTTTTTAGAATGTAAGATGCAATTTCTGAAAATATATTGATGTTTATAAGGTTTAGGTAACGCTTAAAGTGCATTACTAGCGTGGTGCTGCCAAAATGTATACATATATTTATTTGCTAACTCAATTTTTGTGGTCTGGGGACTTTTCCCCATTGCGGCATTTCATATAGGAAAAGCGTTTTGGAAAATGAATGAATGTATGAGCTTACGTTACAAATTTACCTGCTTTTATCAACTTACTCGTGTTTATCATACAAAGGGCTACATTCACATATTGCCTACTTTTTCGTATTTGAACTATAACTTTAATGGTAGGCTATTTTCCCTATGAATGGTTGTATTTTATTCTTACTCCTTTAATATTTTTTCTTATTATTTATAGTCAAACACAAAAAAAATCATTTTGATCAGTATCAGCAGAATAGGCCTACCTAGCCTACAATGTGATAATTTTTTTAGCAATATTGCCCAGCCAAATTTTCCAGCTTCATAGTGTCATTTAACCGTTAACAGTTGAACATGTATTATTTTGCAGTTCAATTTATTTTTGACCTAAGACTGAAACTATTGTGAAGCATGTCAGCAGGTTTACGGTAAATTTGGCAAACGGATGGAATGTACAACACAACCTTTGCGGCTAAATACAAAAGAAGGCAGGTGGCAACTTTGTCTCCATCTAGTGGAGAACACAAACGAGGACCCAAAAAATAAAATAATAATAAAATAAATCGAACTCTATTGTGCTGTATATCCAATCATCTGCTTTTAATACAAAGTCAAGATATTATATCTACATCTATGTTGGAAAGGAAAGAACAGGTACAGAAGTGAAGGAGGATGGCCCTCAACACACAATCTTATCATTACGCCTCGTGTGTGCATCCTCACTAGTTCTCTTGACACAACAATTGGTTAGAAAGCGAAGGAATTACATATGTTCATATATGTCACGCACTGTCAAGACTTCTAAACCTCACATCGACTTCATATCGGAATAATTTTTAAAATGCAGGGCGAGTAAAGTGTGCAGCTGAGCCATCTGTCCCAAAAAATACACCTGCTACCGTGTGCTTGAGCAAACTACATCTGAGAGTCTCCTCTGATGCCCCCTGACCTTGTTGCTATGATTACCCACAATGTTGCTATGGTGGTCAAACAGGAGGGGGGGGGGGGGGTCATCCAAAGGTCACCGCTGTAAACTTAAACTAGGTCTTCCTCTAAAATACATTTCTAGATAACAGTTGGACATCAGTGATCAGTATGAAAGAGCACCCTACACAGAGGGCATACTTTGTAATAGAAGTAAAAAAAAAAACAAAAAAAACAAATAACATAACGTCACCAAAATGAAAAAAAAACCCCACATATATTGGTTATAGTTACTAGCTAAATACTCCAAATTGATCAATAAAAACAAAGCGTAACAAAATAGATTCATAAATATCTTTAAAAAAAAAAAGTCACATGAAATAAATATGACACAATAAGGCTTGTTTTTGCGACATTAAGAACCACATCACATCCAATCCCGCCGTTATATCTTGTGCTCGGCCGTGTTGTCGGACCGTATGTACAAAATTGGGTTCAATCTCATCAATTTGTTGCAGTGACAACACTGTGCTGCTCAAGCCACCACGCGGGATCATTTCATCATGATTATCCGACAAATTAAATCCCAGCGCCAAGGAGACGCATCGGTTGGTTCGGGATGTTCTGTACATGGAATTTTAATGGGTCAACTAAGTGGCAGGGAGGGAATTTTAGTACAGTGGTGCCTCAATATTCACTTTGGATTTTTTATCGTGACAACACTTGTAACTTAAAACACAGACATTAGAAAAGTCATTAATCCGATCCAGGCTCCTCATAAAACAAACCAAAAATGTGAAAACAAAAAACTATACAGTTTGTGCTTCATGATTATTTCATTGTGACTCCTTTTGCTGTGAGTGACTTGGCCACCGGGGGCAGTGTAGCAAACTAAGAAGACTTTCACAACTACTGTAAATGACTCGAGTGTAAAATGAATGTTTTTGGCTGAGGATAAAGAAAACGCCTGTGTGCACCATCATTTGTTGTTGTTTAAAGTGTGACACTCATGCAATGCGTTAGCCCGTCTACGGCATTTTGCATTGTTTGTTAGCATTAAGCTAAACAGACTTACCTAAAGCAGAGCTATCGGTTGTTCGAAATATATGTGTAAATTCTCGTTGTTTTATGTTTATTTTGACAATAAACTTCCACTATGAATGGCAATAAAAATATTTTTAAAAAACTCTTTTGAAGAATTATTAAGTTTCTTCCCAAATACTTATTTTTTGCAAAACAACAACAAAAAAATCATCCAAATGATGTCTCGTTTCTTAAAAACCTTGTTAGTCGGTCCACTCATATATCAAGGCACCACTGTATGAATTTTTTTTTCTGCCCGCCATCCTCTGAGACTGAATTCCAATGTGGTGCACTTCAAGTAGGCTCGCTTTCATCCTCATTTTAACATTATGTACGATAATAGCATTTAAGCATGTGAGCGAAGCAGCATGTTAAAAACACAAATCAGCGTAAGGCAATGATAATGAAAAAAACAAAAACACGCACACACAAAACATGAGACAAAACCGGAAAAGTCTTCGAACAGCATCCCTGTCAACGAGCCCCCACTGGAGCCGACAAAACGGGCCTGGCATGAGGAAGAGGAGCAGGACGACGTTGAAGGAGCGATACAAGCGAAACAGCGAGCAAGCTTCGTCGAAGGCGCCGGACGACGGCGGCCAGCCCGGTCCGGAATTTTCAGAGTCTCTCTTGGGCCTGACATCACAATTCCTGCTTGAGGGCCACGCGTGATTGGCTCGTGTTGGCACTGTGCGTCGGGTATCGGGAAGGTCCACTCGCTCGGTGTCGCGGTCGAGTCCCAAGTGAGGCAGAAGCGGACCACCTGCTTTGGTAAGCAGCAGTTTTGACACCTTAGAAAGAGACTCACGTACACATAGAAACGTCGACCTCTTGTAACCCATGAGTACACCAAACCAATAGATACAAAGTTGAGGATAAAAAGCCCATGAAGGGTGCAGCAAATATCCAGGCTCTTTGTGTGTGTGTTTCTTTTCGTACGTATACACAGAGAGAATCATCAATTCCTGTTCTCGTATTTCACTGGTATTGGAGATAGCTGACCACGACACATATGTATTATTATACGTCCTTCACACTTGGAACACTGAGGTAAGTATATGGATTACACATGGAGAGTCTAGCGCGGCTCTTCAGCAGGAAGAGTGCGGCCGTTGTTAGACACAGACTTGTTGTAGTTTTTTTTTTTCTTCGTTTGTTGTTGTTGTCCTTGTTGGTGTGGATCTTTCCGTTTGGGCTTTTCGTCTTCTTTCCGTTGTGTCGGCGCTTATGTTGCTTATGTTGCATAGTGGTCAAAGCTACCCAAGTACTCCAGAGCAGCCTGGTAGCAGAACTGGTACTCGTCCTGTAGGAAAGACAAGCATTTTCTATTTGAAGTATCTTTTTTGTTGAGCTTTAAAAAAAAAAAAAAAAAAAAAAGGTTTAATGACTCTTTTGCACAGAAATAAAACTTACAAAAAATACTTCTTCTAATCTTTTCTCTTTAAAGCTGAAGCCAACCTTAAACATTTCTTGACAATAATATGTTATATGTGACCTTATTAGTCTAAACATGACATTCTGATTAATATTAAACTGTGGAATATGAGTTATGCAGCAAAATCCAGCCGCCCCCCCCCCCCCCCCATCTCTGGGGGCGGCCATTTTGCCACTTGCTGTCGACTGAAGTTGACATCACAGTTGCTCAGGGATCAGGCAACGACCAATCACAGCTCGCCTGTTTTCTTAAGCTGAGCTGTGATTGGTTATTACCTGAGACCGGAGCAACTGCGACGTCATTTTCACTCGTGGCAAAATGGCCACATTCATATTGATAAAAACTGCTGGGTTTTGCTGCTTAACTCATATTCCACAATTTAATTTGAATCAGAATGTCATGTTTAGACTAGTGAGGTCACATATAACATATTATTGTCAAGAAATGTTGAAGGTTGACTTCCCCTTTAAAACATGCATACTGGTAAACATGTAGACAAAAAAAGAGAGGAGAAGAAAATCATGAAAAGAATGTGATAAGGTCTGTTTTCATATTAAGTGCTCTGATACCAATATACCGATACCACTTTTACAGTTTGGCATTTGGAATAGGAGCCATATCAGCCGCATGCAAATATTTTATATATATAAAGATAAAGACAAAGAAAAACATTTTTACTGAAAATCCTTGTGCTACAAACTACTTGTTGAAAGAAATGTACGATAATGTACGGTATAATGAGTTATGACTCTAAAAATGGTTTGGTTTAAATAAAACATTTTTATCACAATTGCAAGATGTATTGGCATTATCAATTACTGTATTGGTACTTGGCCTTAGGCTCTCAAATGAAAGTAAGTGATTGCATCTTAAATTCTGATTCTGGTGGTCCAGTGAGTGCATTTTTCAGCTTTACAAATGTGGAATGACAGAAAATGCATAATTATTTGCGCGAAATTAACATGCTTGTATTCACATACATAGGCTAGCATAGTCAAAAATGGCCAAACGGAATCATAATAAAAATGTAATCATGTAACTTAAGTACTAATATTTTCCATCAGCCTTTTGCGTCGCTGCTATGTGAAAAACACTTATGTCCATTTGTTTTAAACATTTTTGTGTTTTTGGGAATACACTGATGTCCGAAAAGCTTAAAAATGTCAAAAATGAAAAAAAATGGACATAAGTGTTTTTCACATAGCAACGACAATATGAATAAGTTTAAAGCATAATTTCAGGTCACAACTTAGTGGGTGTTAGCGGGGCTTGCTTTGGATGCCCTTCCCCCCCCAGGTGAATGCCCGGGGCCCTTGCCCATTTATGCACCCTCTATGCACGCCACTGGCTCAAATGAACTGATATTACATCAGAATTTGGATTTGGGCGTAGTATTTTTTTTAAAAAGTGCCTTTTTTTGTTGTTGCCTTTTCGTGCAACTGCTTTTTTTGGGGGGACATTCTAATGGCATGTAAAGATCTGAAATATTTTAATACAGCCCTTGTACTGTATCATCAAAAAGTAAAATAAAACTTGAATTGCGAAGGCTGCTGTGAGAATAAGATGTGGATGTACCTCCGTCTGCACCATGGCTGGTCTCTGTGTCCGCAGCATTTTGACAGTCTGGAAAATGTCCACTGCCCCTTCGTAGCGCATCCTCTCCAGCACAATGCTCAGAGTGATGAAGACCCCCGTCCGACCCACGCCAGCACTGCGGCCGAAATAGCAATCGTTGAACCCGAGCGCCATCTGAAGGAGGACGGTTATGTGCCACAACTCACCTGCAATGCACACTGATCGGTCCATCCTGGCCAAATTGCTCTTTCGTTTTGTGCACTTGGCCAATGAAGTCGATGAAGCCTTCGCCCGATTTTGGCACGCCTTGCTCGGGCCAGTCAGTGAACTGGAACTGACGGACTGTTCGTGATTGGCCGTCCTGAGGGTAAGATGGAAAGTCAGTTGTATAGCACACTTTTCACATGACGTTCTCACAAAGTGGTCACAAAACAATATATGGTTAATTTTTAACGCCATTTTCACTGAAGCAATCCCCTTCACTCCCAATTGTTTTACTGTATTTTGACTGATTTTGCAAGGCCCACAGAATATTGTGTTCTATTGCTATAAAAACATGGAACCTACCAAAATAAAGATTCAAGTCTCTTCTTTCATCAGGAAAATAGTATATTTGTATCTGTTTCTGTTTTGCAGCAATTAGCATTAGAATATAGCTAAGTTTCATCATTATTCACAAATCAGTTTAAAACAGTGGGGAAAAGAGCTTGTTGCAACATGGCCCTGGGTTGATCTCTTATACTTTGCTGCCACCTGCTGGCCGTTTTTTGTAATAACTACCATTGCTTCAACCGTTCTCTTCAATTCAGAGGCTGCATCAAAGCCTTCTGTATGCTCTAGCATAAACCCCCATAAAAAACGTATAAATACGTCTTTGGGAGTGACGGGCAAATTATTAAAAAATGCATTTGTACATTTTTGGGTTTGAATGAGTTAAGCACAATTCAAGTCAAAATGAGCAGTGTGGAAAATGGATGGAGTACGATAAAGAACAGCCTGTCCTGTGTTGTCATTTGTGGCTGCCTGAACATGTCAGCATTTCAGCCTACAACAACTCCACACTAACTTTACAAATATACAAGTGGTAGTTTTGGGCTGTGTTTGCAAAAATGTAATTCTCTCTCTCAAAGCAGCACGTGAATACAAATTGCAGTTCATCTGACCCACTCGGGCCCGTTCGAGCTCGCTGTAGAAAGGTCGTGTGCATTCAAAATGAGCAGTGAGAAAAGCAATCTGTAACATATGCACAGCGTTTAAGATCAAGATGTAAGATGGCAAAACTCAAATTGTTTTTGAGTTATGAAACATATGTTAGCGTTGGTAATAAATGTGGGTGAAACCACCTGTCAAATATAATAAAATTCGATTTAATAGATATAAATATGAATCATTTTTGCCTGGTGAGCCTATTATACCATTTATTGTGACTAAATTTGGCCATTTAATAATAATAAAAATGTATCTATATTATTTTAAAGTGATGTAATTGGCAATATCTGAATTAGCATATTTGCATTTTATAATAATAATAAAAATCAATCAGAAGTTACTCACTAAGTACTTGAGTACCTGTAGCCCCCCCACAGAATACTCACTATTACTCAAGTAATTATTTGACGGGCTACTTTTTACTTTGTTATTAAGGCACAATACAGCATTTAATTGAGGAAACAACAGTATGTATGCATTCTTGTTGTATTGCGTGTCCAGTGGCTGGCAATTTCCTTTTCGGCTTCTAATGATTACAGTTATCTGAGCCCGGATCAGCGGCTGTGGCGAACTTCCCACTGAAGCGTCTGCTATTGTCAGCCACTCTGAAGGCAATCACATCTTTTCTCCTCCGCTCAGCCTTTCTGACTCCTCTTTAATGGAGATCAATACAGCATCTGTCCATGTGGCGTCTGGACAGGACAGGCTTCACCGGAGTTATCTAGGACTGGCACACGGACGCGCCGTCACAAACGCACATGAGACGTCAGCCGTTCCACCGACAGTATGGTTGAATGAATAATCTCAGGTGACTTGCCTGTTGACATACAAATGAGGTAACACGGGTCGATAGGACATGGCTTTGGGCCGCTGACTCCGTAGTACGTTGACAGATTTGGAACACGGTGCGATTGTCAAGGTGCTGCTGTTTGAACATGCAAAAGTGGAATGGAGACATGCAGAAGGGAAACGCACCCGGGCATCTGTTACTTTGAACTCCCGCAGGATGTACTGGGGCATGTTGTACTCGGCCATGGGGTCCACCACAAAGTACTGGTACCTGGCGGAGCGTTCGGCGGGCCAGTACTGGTGACACTTCTCCTGAGACAAGACACACACAAATGCGGTGGTGGTATTAGTGTATATGTGTGTGTGAGAATTTCAATTTTCAATAGCTTGTCACTCACTAACACCTTAAAGTCCCTCTAAAGTGAAAAAAAAAAAGACATGCTAGAGTGAAGAGTGTTGATAGCAGCCTTGCCAAATTATTATATAAAATGAGGCTTCAAAATTGTGACAAGCGAATGCGTTGAAACCACGCCCTGCTAAATTGACATGTCAACCAAATACTTCAAACTAGAAAAAATGGATGCTACTTTGACTATCTTTTCATAGGACTAAACATACACAATGTATACAGTTAACCTCCCCCTTCCATCGTACGTTTGAGGTTCCCGGTCCCGCTATTTCACTGATTATTATTTTTTTGTACAGTTAATAATTCTATTCAATTATATTGGGTGTAATTCCACTGTTGCCCACTGGATGGTGCAGTGTACATTTGAAGGAATAAGAACAAAATAGGAAGTACCTGCATTGTTTGTCAGCACAGCTTAGTTTTTGTTGTTGAATGTCATCTGCTATAATCCTACTTTTTAAATTTACAGAAAGTGACTGCAATAGGTTAACTTTATAATACATCTTTGAGTCTTTGATTATTTATGTATATTGTGAGATGAGTTTAAGTTTGTTTTTGAAGAAAAAAAGAAGGGATTTATCATATTTACTATAAACACATTGCGAGATCGGTACACTCTTTGTAAAACAGTGTGTGTTTGTCCCTCAATATATTATATGTATTCAAAGTTTTTTGTATTACTATTATTATTTTAAATTGAAGTGCTGTTAATGCTATAAAAACATGCCTACTACTTATTATGGTGGTTATCTGCAAAGTAACATTAAACAGTAACAGTAAAGCTGCGGAGAAAACGGAATGTCGAATTGCTACTGAACACCCGTGGCCGAAAAATGACACTACACTATCTTTTTTTTTTTTTTTAAATATATCTTTTTTAGTTCTTCTTTTTTAGTATTCCTTCAAATGCAGAATGTGCACATGACGTTGAATCCGCTGACAGAGGCCAGGAAATTCGAACCCCAATCCAGTCTGTAAACTATTGACCAGAGGCTTGCAGGAGCACCAAGTGTGAACAGCTAAGGCAGGGTTATCAAACTCATATTAGCTCAGGGGCCACATGGAGGAAAATATATTACCAAGTGGTAAAATCATGGTATATACCTTAAAAACAATTGCCGTCAATTATACGCAGATTTTCGCTATTTGTGGGCCAACCCTAAATTGTGGGGCTCAACTGTAATTATATTGTTCCAAAAAAATAACACAAATGCAAATGGCAAGCGGCAACACTTTGCCTGTATGAGTTCCGGGCGTGTTATATCTACTTGTTTTGCATATATATTGCTCCCAGAAAGCTTTGTGTGGCGCGGTTAAAGAAGTTACAAAGACGTTAATCCTTGTCATATGAATTTGTGTTAGCAGTAATTGAATGTGTGTCATATTTAGCATGTTTATGTTTGATTTATATTGGTCTATGTTTTTACTTTTTAATTTTTTTTTAAACAAACCAGAACTTTAGGTTGTGAGTAAAATAATGACATCCAGGAGAATTCCGTGTAAAAGTTGCATTGCTCATCTGAGGATTGCTTCTGAATTTATATGTGTTGATTGTGGCCATCTGATTAATTGGTCGGACATTACATTTTTTTTTTTTTACTTCAAAAATCATCTCGCGGGCCAGAGAAAACCCCTTTGTGGGCCTGATCCGGTCCATGGGCCATATGTTTGACACCCCTGAGCTAAGGTGTTAATCTACTACTTAGAAGATGTTTTAGTAATAAATGGTCAAATAAAAAGGCTATTGTAAAGATGTTTTGGGGTAAATTGTTAGATAGAGCAACTTTAAAACCACTGCTGGTTGGAATAAATTCTACCTGGTCATCACGGCACGACAACAAGGCACTCGTTATAAAGCAACCACACCAGCAGACTATTCAAAGGGAAGATTCACTTTTGGGGTGTTGGCATAGCTAGCTAGAAAACCACTGACAGGAACAAAAGCGCTCAAGCTGTCTTACATTTCAGTCTGCGCATGATTTCAGAAAAAAATTATTATGTTTTTAGAGGCAGAATTGCTGACAAAGCTTTGTATTGGATCCCATTAGATTATGCAGGTGTAGCTAATGTATGTGTAAATACTAATGATCTCCCATTAGTGCATGAATTTTTCTCTCTCCTGTAGTTATGATGATGCTTTTGGATTCTGGAAACATTACCCCATTTGAGCTAGTCTGAAATGGAGATAAAAAAAATTAAAAAAAGTACCCCGAGTTGAGCAACTGGATTTACTGTAGTGTGTACAGTGTGTCCTTACCCGGCCCATTTCCCTCAGTTTAGTGAGCATGACCACGATAGTTGAGTTGTGCTCCCACAGCATCCTCCAGAAGTCCTCTGTGGTCTCTGCCAGTGGACCCTGGGTGGCGATGTAGCCTTTCTGCTGCCTACACACACACACACACACATTGTAAAATTAACTGCAGTAAATAAGTGTTGTAGAATCTTCCCTAAAATTCGACCAGAGAGAATACAAACATTGGATCCAACATCAGGCAGAGATGTCATCCAAACTGTAGAAAAGCAGATGCAGGTGTACCTAATGTTGTGGCCCGTGAGCGTATATAACATGAGACATTTTATTTCTCAAGAAGTGGAACAGTCAAAGTGTGTGTGTCCAAGCAGTCTGGATGCCGGAATCATCTTCACCCTCAATTTTTTTGACGTGGACAGTGCCGTGCAGCGAGCGGAGATGCGTACGCTACAGTAACGGTAGAGCTGACGTGATGTGACAGGCGCAAGCACTGTGGTGAAAACCTTTCCGATCCATTCGCTCGTCAAGCCATCAGTGGAGGACAAGAGGCCGGGTCCTGTTAATGTTTCTCTTCAAGTAAACATACCGGTAACCGTCGATGTAGCTGGCGTTTATGTAGTCGGAGCCCTCCAGGCCTCTGATTGGCTGGAGACACACACGTGTGGTCTCATAGGGCATGATGTTGACGAGCCGATTCTTGAATTTGTTGCAGGGGAGGTTGGCTGTGACAAAGCGGGACGTGTGGGCCTTGGTGTTGGCCAGTCGCTGCACGGAGAGGAAATAGAGTTGAAAATGTGAATGGAGGTCAATCTCAAGTAATCACAAGCTACATTTACTCATTTAAGTCAAGTCAAACATTTTCTTTACAATATAATATTATGTGGGTCCACTATTTGTGGAATATGATTTAAGCAGCAAAATCTACCTGTTTTTATCCATCTCGGGGGCGGCCATTTTGTCACTTGCTCTCCACTGAATGTGACATCACAGTTACTCAGCTCAGGAAACAACCAATCATGGCTAAGCTTGTGAATATCACGTGACCAAACTCAGAAAACAGGCGAGCTGTTATTAGTCATTACCTGAGCCCTGAGCAACTGTGATGTCATTTTCAGTCGACAGCAAGTGGCAAAATGGCCGCCTCCTTAGTTGGATAAAAACAGGTGGAGTTATTCATATACCCCCCCCAAAAAAAAGCTATATTAACCAGAATGCCGTGTTTAGGCTACTGGGGCCTTGTAGAACATATTATAAAGACAATTTTTGTCTTGATTTGCCCTGTAAGGAAATTTTGAGACAAATTGTACTTGTCAGAGTAGTTTTAATGCAACATACTCTTCATTTATAGAAATATAATGAAAATTTCAAAATTATAATAATAACCACCTAAGGTATCTAAGCAATGTAAGATATCCCAAACCGTAGCCATTTTACACAAAGTTAAAGAATCATTGAACAAGAATGCTTTGTTATTGTTACATAATTCATTGATTGTTCCATACCGGACCTATTAAATTGAAGTGTGGGGGTGCCCTGACAAAACCTACACTGAACCCATTTTTCTTTGACAGAAACGTGCTACTCGTGTCGTTTTTGGATGTGGATACAGAGATCACACTGATCCAATATTTATACAACTAAAAACTTTAAAATGTTATGAATTGATGGAGTTTAACCGCCTTAAAATAATGTATAAAGCCCATCATGAAATTTTACCAATTAACATGAAAATCAATAAAAAAAAATGAAGAGGAACAGATATTTTTAATATATGTATTTCAATTCAACGTGTCAATTTGTGGAACAATCTGGATTATAAAACTAAATCATCTCAGTATATTTGTATTTTAAAAAAAAATGTATAAATGCTCAATTACTGGAAAAAAAAATAGAACAAGGTCATGCTGTAGAATAATTTTTGTTTAATTGTTACATTGAAAGCGTCTTGACTGCTTGCTGTTATTTATTTTCTGTTGATAATTTTTTTGTGTTGATCAGTGGCAGATATCATAAGTTTGACTTCTTTCTGTCCCCTTTCATTTCTTTCTTTTCTTTTTTTTTAGAATGTAATTTTGAATTGAATTGAACCCCACAGTAAATTCTGTAGAATAAATTTGACTAATTTGAGTGGGACCAAATAGATTCTGTTTTAGAGTAGGCTAATATTTACACTTGAAAGAGAGTAAAATAAAATAATTGAAATAAATAAAAGTCACTCAAGGGTTGAGGAACGATCTTACACGCCCTTCATCTTGGGAGACTGCAACACTACCACCTGGGTTATGCCCCTCCTACTGTTTACTTATCTCCAAGAGATAGAGTGAGGAAGAATCCAGCTGACATGAGCGATATACTAACAAACAGCAGGAGCTGCGTGGCTCAGGGAGTAAATACGCCGTATTGCAAGCTGAAGGTTCTGAGTTCCTTCCTCAACCCTTCAATGTTTTTTATTTTTCCAATTCTTTATTTTACTCTCTTCCAAGTGTAAATGTTACTCTAAAACTGAGTCTATTGGGTCCCACTCTAAATAGAGTCAAATTTACTCTACATAATTTATACCCTGATAAGTGATCTACTGTATCGATTCTTTACAGATTGGCTACAAAAAAGAACAGCTATGTCACATGTCCATATCGATATATTATATTTTAACAATGAGGCGGTTAGGACACAATAGTGAGAATTGTACCTCAATTGATATTATGCACATCTTTGTGAAAATGTACCTTAAACTCCAGCTCCATGCCAGTGACATGCTCGCCGCTCTCCACCTTGGCCAACTTCTGCATGTACGAATAGAGACTCCTGGCCGCCACCTCCGTGTTCCCGCAGGCCACAGCCTCCAGCAGCGCCTCGTGGATGAAGCTGTACTGGTCCTCAGTTTGCACCATGTAGTTCCTCTGCGAGCGCATGAGGGTGACGTGCCCGTAGATGTCGGCGGTACGCTCGTGTCGGATGCGCTCCAGCATGGCGTCGATGACGATGAAGCAGCCGGTGCGGCCCACACCAGCACTGAAAGGGAAGGTGACGGTCAAGGGTGGAAACGGCACTTTTCTGTTGGGTTTGTGGGATTACCTGCAGTGGGCGATGATGGGCCCGGCATCCGGAGGGTTGCAGGCCTTGACCCGACGCAGGAAGTTGAGGAATGGGGTCGGGTACTCTGGAACGCCGTGATCGGGCCAGGCGGTAAATTGGAACTGACGCACCTCTCGTCGTTCGCTGCTGCCGCTCTGATTTGAGAGTAACATAAAATGTTTCACTGTATACTAAAGATTGTAAAAACTTTTTTTTTTTTTTTTTTACAGTGCTTTGGGGCACAAATGCTTGTCGTCTACAAACACATGTTCCAACTACATACATAAGGGCTAGCCAACTGGTGGCCCCTTGATTAACATGGTTGATTAATAAAAAAAAATAAAAATAGAAAACATAATTTTTTTTTTTTTTTTTAACCCCAAAAATTCTTAAAAAACTGCTGATAAACCTTCAATATGCGTTTTCCACAACAATTCTGGTTGTGGTGTTAAAATTGGGAGGAAAAATCCTGGAAAAAATTAAAAAACAAAACACATATTAATAATACATACTCTAGGGGGCGGGAAGAAATCTTCTAATTTACAAATTTGGAAGTGCCCAGGTGCAAATATGCAGTAACGATAGTTTTAAATTGCAATATCACCATTCACCACTAGATGGCAGCATGTCTTAGTTGCACTTCCACCATGTCTTGTACTGCCCTATGCTACAACATAAGTAAGCGTAACATTTTTTGTGTGAATTTGGAATGATATGCAGGACAAACATATTGTAGTAGCTCAATACTATTAAAATTTTGAGTGAGTTGATTTTTGTGGGGGGAAAATGCGCAAAATTAGTTCTTCCAGTTAATGCTGTTGTTCTTAAGTGGTTGACTTCCCACCTTTGTTTCTATTTACAAACCGCAATTCTCCTTGTGACACTTCATAACACAAATAGATATACAGTAGATTTAAAAGCCGCAGTTGGCCTAGTTTCTGTTTTTGCAAGTAGGCCACAGAGACACAGGCTAGTGTGACGGGCCGAGATGCACTCTTCATCCAACAGTGGTCAAATCTCATCACCCCAGAGAGGGACGCTGGCCTGCTTTGACTCGCCTTGAAGTGGCCTAATGGCCACTCTCTCTCTCTTTTTTTAGTTCAAAGAAATGCCCAGAAAATAGTTACAAAACAGGACAAATTTTGGGGGTGTTTTTGTATTATTTTAATATTCGCAAAACATGACCAGCCTAACTGCGATAACCTTTTGCAGCAAATTAAAACAGTTCTAGTGCATCATATTCTTAAGTCTTCCATGTTTGTTGATTATGTTGCAGTCTCATCTTTCCCACTAAATCTTTATGATATTATGTTACTCGGCAATATACAGACATTCACGATGACTTCATTTCATTTGATTTCGGCTTTCGACTAATGCCTTTTTATTAGTTTTGCACGGATATATATGACTGTATGCTAAACAATAAAGGGAAATTGCACAAAGGTCATCAGTAAGTAGGATGTCGATTTATTACCTTGTGGAGGGAGAACGTGCGGACGCAGAATGTAGCCAGTTCCATGGTGTCCAGCAGGGTTACTTGGATTGTACCATACGTGTCTGTGCCCCGACTAGGCCAGTACTGGTCGCACTTTATCTATACAAGAACAAAGGGTATTGACTTGAATGAGGAAAAAGCCTTAAAATTCTTTCATTCTTTCTATCTATCTATCTATCTATCTATCTATCTATCTATCTATCTATCTATCTATCTATCTATCTATCTATCTATCTATCTATCTATCTATCTATCTATCTATCTATCTATCTATCTCCCCCCTCTGTCTGCGTCTGTTGGTCGGTACTAGCTAGCTCAATCTAGCTAGTTAGCTCTCTCTCTCTCTCTCTTTATCCATCTATCCATCCATCTATCCATCTATCTATCTATCTATCTATCTATCTATCTCCCCCCCTCTGTCTGCGTCTGTTGGTCGGTACTAGCTAGCTCAATCTAGCTGGTTAGCTCTCTCTCTCTCTCTATCTATCTATCTATCTATCTATCTATCTATCTATCTATCTATCTATCTATCTATCTATCTATCTATCTATCTATCTATCTATCTATCTATCTATCTATCTATCTATCTATCTATCTCTCTCTCTATCTATCTATCTATCTATCTATCAAGGATTACTGCGCTGCAAATAAAATGCCACGTTGCTCATATGGGACAGCAGGCCAACCCGTGATTTCTCCTCCAAGCGTGTCATCATGACCACAGAGGCCGCCCGCTGCTCCCACACCATTCTCCAGAAGTCACCAAACGTCTCAGCCAGCGGCCCCTGAGTGGCGATGTAGGCATTCTGCTTTCTGTAGCCGTCAATGTAATTGGCGTTGATATAGTCGCTTCCCAGAACACCTGCAAACAAGACACGTTTGAGGAACATTGCTGTCTGCCAATCTTATGGGGCATACTGTATGTCAAACTTGAAAAATCACATTGTTAATGACCTGTTGTGAGTCTTTTAAAGCACACAAAAAAACCTTGAATAAATAGTACTATTAAAAATAATGCAGTCTTTGTTATCTTCATTGTCATTACAAAACAATTAGTGGTTAGAATGAACAATAATCAAATCCAGAGTCATTTGTGTCATAATTTCAAGAGGAGACAATGAATTTGTAGTTTTCAGTCTCGTTTGTTCCACTGAGGGCAGCCATGATGGAAACGAATTTGACATCTCTGTTGTAAGGGATTGGCATGGATGCGAATCAAGCAAAAACTCTACACTCATGAATTCTACATCAAATCTCTCCTGTGGTTGTTGCATTTGAACACGCTCGCGTTGTTTGTTTGGCTCCACTGCCATGTCTGCAATTTCACTTTTCATCCATCAGCCTGTCTCTTCCGCATGGTAATCTCTTTAACATCCTCTGCGTTCCTCTCCTTTGCCAGCTCGCGCTTACCTTCAATGGGTGCCAGGATGACTCTGGTGTGGTCGTACGCTATCACGTTAGCGTAACGGTTTTTGGGCTTGTTGACCTCCAGGTTGGAATGCTCCCAGGTGAATTGCTGCCCGGGGTCAATGGACTGGGAAAAGGAAGCAAATTGCACGTGGCAGCGTGTGTAGACATAATTTAACGGTGGATTTGTTGATGTGGAATGATAGGGAGCTTCATATAGTGCACGGGTTCTAAAATGCACCACTGAATAAATCATAAGCTAGTCTGGACATAGTGATACACATGTTAAATAGCCTTTGTTTTATGAAGAGAGGGCTTAAAAGGCTTAACACCTATGGAGTGGAACACTCAGAGAGCACTTGTCTACAGTTTTACTAAAAGCAATAACTTATCTACTTTTACACTACCTATTTGTGTTTTACTATCATAAAAGTGGGTGTCTGTGTTTTCTTTCAGATAGCGTCCTATTGTCTGTGGTAACAACTTCATCAATTTAAACACTTATCTATTCAGCTTTTTATGGGGGACCTATCCTCAGCTTATTAATATATATTAATATATATAATATTATATACGCCTATTTGCAAGTCATAAGTAGTTTTAACTTTCAAGTCTCAAGTTCATGTGGCGTGTCGGTTTCAAACACCGCTAATGCCTGTATCTCACCGATAATAAACTCGTCTTTTCTTTTTTGGAGGTGACTTCTAATCAGGGCACAATATGATTGGCTGCTTGCAGAGTTGAGTAAATGAGTCACTTCTTTCTCTAAATGAGTCACTTCTTCTCTAATTGCCTCCAATTGGTGGATGGACTGGAGGGAAGTTGGACGAAATAGACATAGTTACAGTTGCACGAAAGCCTTAGCATTCTCCTAAAAGTGTACATTTGTAAGTGCCAGTGTGTAATAGTTAGCCCCAAGGACAACATGAGTAGCCCACTAGTGATGCACAATGTGACTTGCTAAACATTACAAGAATGTTAAGATTTAACTATTTATTTATTTACTTATTTAAACTTAACATGGTACATATCCTATTCTATATTTGTTGAAAAATAAAAAGGATTGTGTTCAATGGTAAAATATACTGTATTTATTTACCCAAATATTTCAGGACATTTTAGTCCTATAATTTTAATACCACAATATATTTGCTCATAGTTATCATGCTGTCAGAATCTAATTTGGGCCCATGCCATTTTCCCCAAAAAGTTTTCCTGTTGCTTATACACAACTGCTGTATCATGAAGGTTAGTTCATGTTTGACCAGTTATTGGTTAGCTAAACTGTGACATTATCTTTCCTGTCTTAGTGGGTTTTGTTGTAACGGCTTAGTCAGACGTCGTAGTTGTTGTTTTTCTTATCTTTGGGTTGCGAGCCTTGCATGTTGCCGTTCTCTCTTGAAATATTTGACCAAAATACATTGATCCAAGCATAATCCTTGATTACAGATGTAATGGTCCCCTACATATATAAATGAAGCACCATTTACCTTTTACATTAAAAGTGTCAAACATACGGCCCGTGGGCCAGAACTGGCCCATCAGAGGGACCGATCTGGCCGTAACGACAGAACACAAACTGCAGTTTTTCACTAAAAGTAGCTGTTGTTTGTTATTTTGTTTACCCGAGGGCACACTGATGACCACTTAAATAAAATTTAAATTTCGGGTGACTTTGCAATAAGATAATAAAAAATGTGAATATTCTCAGAATTTTATTTACAGCCTATAAAGCCACAGGCATAATGGTCCGACCCACTTGAAATTTGGGTGAAAGTGGCCCCTGAATTAAAATGACTGACACCCCTGTCCTCCTTCATGATACTTGCTCCATGAGATGAACTTTCATTGGATTTGCAAAAACAGCATACTGCCAGGTTTAAACAGACTTTTTCAAAAACACACACCACCTTAAAAATGCAGATTTTCCAATATAAACATGCAAGACTTGCCAAGTCCTGTAGTTCAAGTCAAAATCAAATTGAGTCTCTCATAGGTTTTAGTCAAGCAAGTCATCACCTAAGTAGTCACCTCCAAGGTAGGGGTAGCAATAAGGATGCATTCATTAATCCACATAAAATAAAAAAAGGTGTCTCACCTCGTATTCCTGGGAAAGCCGCAGATTGTCGTTCGCTTTCATCAACTCAATATGCTCAGCCAGCTCGCTGATGGGAATGGGAGGATGGCTCATCATTCCTGCATGACAACAAGCGCGCGACACAGCAAACGGGTCAGAGGTCTCCCGGCTTCATCCAAATAACCCAAATTACCGCCGGTCACCATCGCTCATACGAAGATGCGAGGATAATTGCGTAAGCATGGAACATCACATATCATTAAGGAAGACGCTGAGGCAGAAAATCAATGTGGAGCCGTGCGCGTGGACAGCGTGAGTTGTGTTTGTTTTGAAATTGTTTTTCTTTGATAAATTGCTTGGTGTGCCATCAGAGAAGCGGCGTAGCCGACAAAACAAACACAGACAGAGCGCTAATTAGTAGAGTTTGAACGTGCGCACACAAAGGAAGCAACATCACCGAGTCCTGCGTCTTTGCAGCTGGCGAAGGAACACATAGCGCCAACATCAAATCCAGGTCCTCAAATCGGATTTCTTGCAATCAAATGCAGCCGCATGCATGTTTTGCACATCACGCAAATCAATTCCCGCGCTCATCTGCTTGTGCCGCACCCACAGGTAATCGCAACATAATGTGCCTCTCATGCCGTAAATGACCTCAGACATCATCAGCGGGAAACAAATTTCATCTATTCAGAGCATCTCAGAGGCACAAATATCAAAGGATGAAAAGAGGGCACTTCAAGGCTGCTGTCACACGAGAATAGAAAATTCTCATGATGGAAGAGAGGAGCTGAAGTGCTTTATTTTATAGTCTTCAGTTTGCATAGAAAAAGGCTGAAAACCTTCATCTTCAGATCTTCTCCATGGAAACGCTGCACATTTTCAACAAGGACGTTGTGTGCATCACTGCTTCATGAAAGGCTTATGCTTATTTGGGATGTTGCATGGAGGAAGTGACAGGGCTGCTGGTGTCACGCAGCACACAACCAGCAGTGTTGTTGGATTTCACGGCGAGAGAGAGGAAGCAACGTAGTTATTTCACAATAGGGTCTTGCTTGGCAAGACCAAGCCGTACGATGAGTCAACTTTCACTTGTATCTATCGCTTCACATTTTGAAGTTAATTCAGAAGTTAACATTTATAGACCGATGAGGTGGATTTCTTGGATTTCTCTCATTTTCGTCTGTTCAGGGAAGCTGTCGCCCGTGACGTGTGTGGGTGGACATGCTTCCGTTTTATTCCACACTGTGGTGGTGACTCAGTCATGATTCTCTGACTGTACAAGATGGGCGGTGACCAACTTGACCTCACGGGGACAGGCTCATTTGTTTGCTTATCAAGGGTGGCTCGCGCTCTTGTCTCACAGAAAGAAGGTTCTGAAATCGCCACACTTGAAGAATTTAAGAAAATAAAGAATAATTACCACTGTAATATCGGACTGTCTATTGTGTTTTTTCAAACTTCAGCATCTTACCCACTAGGGATTTGAATTTGACAAAATTTTGTTGATCGACTATGGTGCAGGTAGTAATTAACGGGAGTCAACGCGCACTTTCCACTATTTAAAGTGCCTCTGATTAACCCCAAAATGAAGCTCAAATGTTCTAGTAGGCTTTTCAGATATTTTTTGTCACATCTTGAGCCATAGTCCTCAGAGAGCTTCCATAGCAACAGCGGGAGCTCATTGCTCAAAGGTAGGAGTCGGGAGAATGCTACACAAGAATTTCTAAGGCAGTGGTGTCAAAGTCCGGTCATCGAGGTCCTGAATCCTGCATGTTTTAGAGGTTTCCCATGTTCAACACAGCTGAATCATATTTAAGATCATCAGCAAGCTCTACAGCAGTCTGATAATGATCCTGATCATTGAATCAGGTGTGTTGGAATAGAGAAACCTCGAAAACATGCTGGACTCAGGCCCTCGAGGACTGGAGTCTGACATGGCCTTCGTTTCCACTGCTGCGCCGATGACATACAGCTTTACATCTCTACCAAATCCATAAACTCCAATACCATTAGCATCCTCACCCACTGTCTAAATGATATAAAAACCTGGATGAAACACAATTTTCTCAAACTCAACAGCGACAAACCCGACATAATCCTCATTGGTCCAAAAAACCTCACAAAATCCACTTAAAGTTTCTGCATTATTTTCGATGACAATATCCTCACTCCATCCCCACTCATCCGTAACCTTGGCATCCTCCTTGACGCTACTCTTTCGTTTCGAGCAAATAATCCGGACAGCATTTTTGCATCTCAAAAATATAGCACAACTTCGCTCTTCACTCACCTTCTCTGCTGCTGAAACCCTGATCCATGCTTTCATTACATCCAGAATTGACTACTGCAATAGCATTCTTTATGGCATACCATCCAAAACCCTTAGTAAAATACAATTCATCCAAAACTCTGCTGCTCGCCTCCTCACCCACACCTGTGAACACATCACCCCTGCCCTTCAAAACCTCCCCTGGCTCCCCATTCCGCAACACATCTAGTTCAAAATTCTTTTAATTACATTCAAAGCTCTTTTATAATTTAGCCCCTCCATATCTCACAAACCCTCTCCACCAACACACTCCATCTCGCTCTCTCCGCTCCTCTGGTTCCAATCTTTTGTCCCTCCCCTATAGGACCAGACTCCGAACCTGGGGAGACAGAGCCCCCCACTCTCTGGAACTCACAGCCCCAATCACTCCGTGCCTGCACTGACCTCTCCACTTTTAAAAAATAACTCAAAACCCATTTGTTCAAAGTCGCTTTTTAATGTCTAATGTTTAGTATTATGAATGTTTAGTTTTGTACTGATTTTATTATTGTAATGATTTTATGTTTTGGACTTTTTTTTTTTTCTAAGCTTGTTGTACAGATTTTATTAATGTCCTCGATCTTTTTATGGACTTTCTGTGAAGTGTCTTTGAGTACTTTGAAAAGCGCTATACATGATAAATGTATTGTTATTATTAAATATACCTATAAGCACTACGAAGACATCATCAAATACAGAAATGTGGCACAACCATGACTGATTGATGAAGAGACAAGAAGGAAACTGGTCAAGGAGGCAACATTGAAGGACCTGCAGGAATTACTGGCTGTTTAGGACATGTAGGGTGGCAAAACCATCCAAGCTAGGCTAGGTTTAGCAAAAACACAATTTAAAATATCCTTAATGTATGTGGGAAAATGTTTGATGAAACTAGGCTTTGCATAATAAGGATTTTGGAGCCGATCACCGATCAATGATTTTAAGAAAAAAACAAAACAAAACTGATCATCATTCCAATCATAAGATGGACCAATGTATCCAAATTATTTAAACAACTTGTTTATTTCCTGGTCAGTGCACCCCCTATTTACGGGGGACTGGAACTGGTCCCAGGCCATTAATTGCCGAAATTGATGCTCATCGAAATGCATAGGGGGGAAAAAAATTACAATTAAATTGTAAAAATTCTCCTAAAACACTAATAAACATTCAAGACATGAAAAATGTGTGGGTACTTTTGAAAAGAGTCAAGATGAGACACACTCATGGATTCTACCCAAAAAGGGTGCGCAACCAGATCATCTCTTATTTCTTATACCCGCCACCCGCCGAAAAAAAAATTTCCACCTCCAATTGAGTTGTATAGGTTATAGGTCATATTAGTGGTAGATTTTTTTTTCTTGGTCTCATTTTAGTAAATGAGAAAAAAACAACACATTTGAATTGTCAGTTACGGCCACTGAAGACAGAACTGCTATATATATTCCATACCTGGAGTCTGGAAGTTAATTCGTCTCATCTCCACCGGGTCTGTCGGGTGATGGGCCATCATCTCAGCATTACTCAGAAGACTTTTGGTTCCTGGCTCCGACTCCTTGCGCTTGCTGCTCCAGACAGCAATTATGAAGAGAGCAATTAGCGCGCGCAAAAATCCAGCCAGAGAAAATTAGACTCAGCACTGACACGTCATTAGCATTAGCACTGGTGACTCAATGCACATACATGAAAAGATGTGACATTTTATGTGCAAGTACAATAACGTGGTGTTATGTTCTGTAATTGCTTGGGGTACAAGGTTACAAAAAAGAGCTTGACATTGGTGTAATCGTACCTGTCAGGTTTGCTGTTTCCAGTAAAACAAGAGCCCGGGAAGGAATAATTAAGGAAAGGAAAAGGAAGGAAACAGACAGAGGAAAATCAATATGCTGCATTAGTATTCAAAAGCTGGACGGCATGCAGCAGAATGAAGGTTGAGCACATTTCAAACTGGAACACATTTCCTCAACAAACCAAAGTCTTACTTCATGTTTTAAGCAATGAAATTATCAACTGAAGCTAGTTGTAAAATATTTGTTAGTTGTGTAACAAGTACTAAACTTGGTGGAAGGATCAAATATGTTTATATGCAAATCAAGATAAAGTTACGTACAAATTAAAATAAAAAGGATTGATGGATGTTCAGTATTGTGTTCATCATGTTTATTAAATATCTTTTATCTTGGGATATGGGGATATATCTCTTTCTGGTAGTGTAAGAAATACTTAAACAAAAATATTTGTACAACCTGGATAAGCTTAAAGATGATTGAATATTCTTGCAAGAAGGGACCACAACCACAGAGCAAAAGCAGAATATACACAGGTTGTTCCAAGAATACTTTGCTGACCTCCTCTTTAATACATCTCACAGTCCATTAGCTGCACTAATGGACTGTGATCTATCTCAGGGGTTTTCAAACGATGGTACGAGTACCACCAGTGGTACACGGGATGCCTCTGTTGGTATGCAGACGAATCACTGAATTTAATGTTCAAACTACATTTTTTGTCATTCAAACGTATTGATAAAGTTGTTGGAATGACTTTGCAGTCAATAAAGTCTTGGTAAAGTCGTTCGAACATATTGTTAAAACACGGGCTAAATGCTGAGAATATTTGGCCTACATTTGACCAATATGTTCCTTCGACTTTATCAACTTTGCAACATGTTTTTTTGTTGTTTTTTGTTAGCTTTACGCCATATTGGCAATTCTACGCTTCCGTACATTATAGAAGGACTTCAACTTCTTTGTTAAGTACGTTCAGTTAAATACAACTGAACTCAGTTGTATATAACATTTAGGAACAATACATTATTAGGTAAAAATCTTCATGTAATGTTTAATGTACAAAATGTTTTAATTAAAACTACTATGCTACTGTATTGGTTGGTCACGATCGTGGTGATTGGAGTTCTGAGTATATTTTATATACCCCCGTATATTAAATATAATATTTATTACATACAAATATAATATAATACATGAAAGATAATCCTTCATCCACCTTTACAAAGCCTACCTTCAACTGTAACAATATCACTCATGGTTACAATATTTTCAATAAGCTCTTCAGTTCAACTCACTTCTTGTAGAGTAAAATAGCGATGACGATGCAGATGATGAAAACCACTGCTAGCACCGGTCCCACCACCCAGATGAGACCGTCACCGCCATCCAGGGGTTGGGGGTCTGAATCTGGGGCGATCACTGGATCAGTGTAAGGGCTGGCCACGTACATTTTCTGTTGACAAGCAAACAGGTGTCATAAAGTAAAGTAGGCACCAAATAAATACACTACAAACTTCAGTAATGTTACATATTACATGTTGCTGGTGTTGGGTCGATTTTATATGTTTGTATGTTTATATGTTTAATCAGTGACGTGCGGTCAGGATAGGCAAGGTAGGTACTGCCTACCCCAGGCTGAAATGAAAGCCGTTTGGCTTTTTCTATTTATTTTAATTATTTCTACACTACCTATAGGGTTAAAAGTGACAACATTTGGTGATTTTCATACCTCAATTAAAAATGACTCATTACTTCGTGTGGCCTGCAGGCAAAAATGCTGACAAAATTATCCTCCTGAAGGCACACCGCTACTGTGCTTTTCCCTGTCCGCGTAGCAATGTGTGTTCGCGCATGCGTAGTCAGTTACCCAGTAGAAAAGTCCTTTACGCAAACAGGCAGATCGCTACGCAACTTTTTTACGTCGCTGTATTATTCCTATGCGAACGTACGTTCGCACAGTGCATTTGTGAATTCAAAACACACTGAGCACACAGAAAAGCGGTAAGACGTCGCCACTCTGGAGTATATAAAACTATTTTCACGGCTTTCTTTTGAGGGAAATCGCCATCTTTTGAAGGATGGGAGGCCAACGCCTTAGCTACCGGATCGTCAACAAAGTAAGGGACAAATAATTATTCGTACTTTTCACAAAGAATGGTGCAAAAGGAAAGATTGGATTTGTGGATGTGCTTCTAATTACTGGCTGTTTCACTTTACATGGTGTTTGGCATTGCTACTGATAGCTTGATTTTGTGAGGAATTAGGCTGTTTTACAGGGAGATATTCACTTCATTACATTCTTTCCGGGCGTTCGGGCAGGTGTGAAATTGTGCGTTTTTTCGTTGTGCTGCAAATGGGAGTGCACGTTTACTGTGGCTGGCAGATTGCGCACTGGCTGACGGTGGCCCAGAACTTTAGCTGAGTAGCTAATCTTGAGCTGCCGCACCACAGGCGATGGGTACGAACCCCGCTCAAAGTAAAAACAAAAAAACAAAAAAAAAAAACATGTAAGACTTCAAAAGAGAGTAATGTTTTTTCGTTTTATTTTCTACCCATACAAAGAAGGCTTGTGTTAAAATAGTTTGAATGTATGGCATCTTATATCTGAGTATCAAGTATTTCGAGGTCAGGCTGAGAGTCCTCTTTTTTTGGAAATGAAAATATGGCCACCCTCGGATACGTTGTACACTCACCTGCCGACACACAAATTTGTAATTGGTGTGTGCGTCTCAATTTGCGACTGCCTGCCTACCCAAACCTAGAGCTCACTGCACGTCACTGTGTTTAATCGATACTATTGGTCAGTCCCCTACCTATAATTACAAATTATTGAACAATGACTGTTAAAATAAGTTGCTCTCTTGCAATGTTAATGGCTCAACAAACTCATTTTGTTTGGTTTTGCATATCAACAAACGTATCATACAGTGCACTGTTTATCATCCATATGTAGTTTGCAACCAAGTATGACAGCTGACTGTGAGTACAGTAACGGATTAGAACATTTATGTATTCAACTACCTACCTACTTACCTACCCATAGTTACAATAAAAAGTAACCGTCCCTAATTGCTTTTGAGAACACATTTTTGTGGTTTAACCAAGGAAAGGATAGGGGAGGTGTGTTTATATGACAGAATCACACTTTTGCAGCCTTTTAGACAATGCACATTATTTAATTAGAGATGGAGATTTAAGTTTATAGTGATATAACACAATCAAGTATTTTTATGAGCTCAGATGGCCTTTTCGAGAGCAGCCTGAGGCTGAAATACAGCCTACAAAATACAAGTCTCGGAGCTGAATATTTATGTCTTTTCCAATTCTATTGCTCACGTCGAGCAGTCGCGCACAAAGAGGCAACATCTCTCCTGCCACCAATCAATCTTTATTAGTGCCGTTGATGGAAATACATGAAGGTTATTGCCTTTTGCTGGCTACACCTTGGCTGACGTGATTTTTATTGTTGCAGCTGTGAGGCCATATTGATCTCGATGCATAGTGACAGCCTGCTGGATGGCGGTGGAAGGGAGGGAGGGAGGGCGGGATCACGAGAGATGTGACATGGCGGCGCTCATACCCCGGTTGTAGAGTTGAGCTCAGCCAGGATGAAGAAGACGTACTCCTGACCGGGCTCTAATGCGCGGTTCTCAAAGCCGCCGTAGTCCAGCTGGTCCCCCAGGGTGAAGAAGGCTGGTAGGGTGGCAGGTGTGAAGCGGGCCGTGATGTAAGCGCGGCGCAGGTCCACCTGCTTCTGCTGGCGAGAGTCTCTCTGTTTTTGACTGATGTCTTTTAACAGCTGAGACATGGGCCAGCAGAGAGGAGGAGAGAAATGATGCATCCCAACGTGACTAATACTTTATTTGTATAAACTCATATGGAGTTCAAAGTGTGCTCGTTCATGGTGTGGGTGTTTAGAGATCTTTCTCGCCTTCCTAGATCAGTGGCGTTTTTTTTGCAATCCTCACCTCCTCGAGATCCATTTCGTCCGGGCTCTTCAGATGTCTGATGACACCTCGGGCTCGCCTCAATGGAACCACGACTACATAAACATTCCTAGAAGAGGAAAAGTAAAGCATAACCCCAAAAAATAGATCACTGGAACAACTTTCAACAATTTACTGCAATTAGGCTATATATGCGAGCATTAAAAACCCTGCAAAGTTGTAGATAATTTGTAGCGATATAGCATTTTTTACCATTTCAGTTTCCAGATATTTCTTCGCCGTGGCTATAATGGTGCCCGTTGATGCAATCTGGCATCTGGTACGAGTTGCCCTTCCCCCTCTATGAATCTATAGCACTACAGCATGCCATTAGCTAGTTAGCTAGCTATGCCTCCTTCTTGAATGTCGCAATTTGTAGAAAAGCTGGGAATCATTTATTTAAATTTCCCATTATTATGGTCCACAGTAACTATTTACTTTCAAGGTGAGCCTCCTATCCAGGGACCAAATGTGACGCTTTACCGTAGTTTTAAAAAGTTATGGTTTCAAAAACGGTTAAAATTGTCCCTCACAATAATTAATGAACTTTTCTTTACTTTTTTGGAGGTACATCAAAGGAGATGTCCCTTCTGTGGCTGCTTGCAGAGATCACTAAACAAGCCACCTCTCTTAAGTTAATTATGAGAGCAGAGAGGGGAGGGGTGAGCAGAGTGACGGAAGAAATGCATTAACTACTAAATAATTCCAGCATACCAACACAGATGTTTTTTTTTTTTCTTAAACAGATGAATTAAAACACGAAGACGAAGAATATTAATATTGCTTTCTTCTCCTTCCTTCCTTTTTTCCTTCCTTCCTTCCTTCCTTTTGACTTTCTTCTTTACAACTTAACATGTTACACATTTTTTTAATGTGTCAATAATTCTATATTTTGTTTAAAAACATATTGTGCTCAATGGCAAAAATGCTGGTTTTATTTACCCAAACATTTTGAAAGACGGATTTTTAGAGCTATCATTTTAATAACGTGATCCTGTGATATTTTTGCTCACAGTTATCATACCGTCAGAGAATGAAATATCAGCGCATGCCTACCGCTGACATAATTTTACATCATGGAAGCTATCACCAATTTCATAGTGCATGTATTCACCGCTATCAACAGTATTTGATTGCCAGGTAACAGTTGAGTGGGGCGTGGCTTCAGCGAATTCATCTTATTGGCTGTTCACCATTTTCAAGCGTCATTTTATATACTTGGCGGATTTTTTAATCATTCATGTGCCAGGGTTGTTAACAACACTACTCTAGAGTGTGTCAAATTTACAAGACATTTATTTTTGCTTTCCAGGGTCTTTAAAGAGCATACTGTAGTTTGCCTGGTATGTAGCCAAGCTTCATTGGCTACCAATTAATTTTCTCCAAAAACCACAAGTATATCATTCTTTCTTACTTGACAGGCGTTCGAGACTCCAGTGACGGCAGAATTATAGTGACTGTAGTCTCCGTGTCTCGGGTGTGGTCAATCTCCGGGCGGCGGACGGTGATTGGCGGGGATGTTTTAGCGGTGATACGGTGGCGAAGGCCGCCCATGTTGCCTTCGGGAGCGGTGATTTTGAAGTCGTAGCTGGTGTCCGGCTGAAGGTTTGGAATGACCGCCTTCTTCAGGCGAGCATCCACCTCCAACTTTTGCCGATTATACTCCACCTTGGAGAAGGTTAGTGAGGTCAGTAACCAATTGTAATGATAACGATCAATAATGCTAATGATAATACATCTATTTGAAAGAACGTTAAAAGCAAGGTATAAAAATACTATATTTTACTCGAACCTCTGCGTTTTTGGGTGCATGTTTGCGTGCGTTGCTGCATTAGTCACCATCACTGCAGGGCTTTTCTCATGCATGATGAGCTAGCACAGATTCACTCATTGTTGCAGGAGTAAGGTCCTGGATGAACTAAATATAGGTTTAACTTTTTACAATTTCTTATGAGAGCATTTTTGCATTTGTCAGCCAATATTATGGATACAAAACTAACTGCTGATGGTTTTAAAAGCCAACTTAAAACATATTTGTTTTGTCAGGCTGATTTCTTTTTTACCTTTATTTTGTTTTACTTCTTGTATTTTGCATTTGATTGTTTTTATCTGTGTGATCAATTTTACCTGTGAAGAACTTTTTGGACCTTTTGTCTGTGAAAGGTGCTATGTAAATAAAGTTCCTTTACTTACTAACTTACTAAAATTAACATACTAAAACATCTGGATGATTACAGGTGGCCTTATTTCAAGGTATCTGTACTTGGACACTGCGACAGAGGCCCAAACCGCTATTGGTTGCTCACTTGTGGCCTTTTTACAATCAGGAAGTAGAAATTAGAAACTAGAAGAAAATAAAATCTATGTTAATCTGATGCAATTTTAAGGAAAAATGCTATATTGGGATACATAGACAGCTCTTTAAAATGACCTGCCATTGTTTTATTTGAATTTTTTCGTGGAATTTGGTATCGGTATTTATTATTGGAATCGGTGACTCATCAAGTTGAGTACTCGTTCTAGTGTCGGTCTGAATAAAAGTGATATCAAACATCCTTAATGACAGGAAGGATTCCTGAATTTGTATTTTCTGAACATTTACTTGAAAATGCAACAACACTCCTGTTGACAATTTTCAGAGTTCATTACAAGACATTTTTACTTTTTGTGATATGGCTGGGAGAAATTAGATGGTTCTACTGCTCCACAGTGAGGCATGCTGTGTCCATATTAAGATACTAAATTTGGTGTCTCGCCCAAAGGGCTACATTGTAAAAAGTTGTGCCCATTAGCAGGCTTGTGACTAATTCTATCCTTAAAAATATGTTGGTGCTTAAGATGACGGACATACACTGAAGCGATACGGGTTGCTGCTCTCAGGGAACTCCCACGTCAGAAGAACACTCGTCCTCGTGGCCAGATTGACTGAAAAATTCCTTGGCACGTCTAAAAGAGAAGAAAACGGCACTCAGTGGAGCGTTTTTATTGAAAGTAACAACTCTGTCTCCCCGCTGTGAACCTGTAAAGAAAAAAAAAGTGTCAGTCAGGTGAGACGAGGTGGTTAGGAGGATGGACAGGTGATGAGGAGAGTGGATGGTGGTAGGAAGAGAGAAGACGGCGCAGCAGTCGGAATGTGACATGCCACATTCACTGAGTGTAAGGTTGTGTTTGTTCCACTCCCAAGTCGGCATGTCAACAACGGCTTCCGATAAAAGTGACGGTGGAGTTTATCAGATTGAACCAATCGCCAGCTTTTCACTTCGCTTCAGCTGTCCACTTACCTTCTGGATTAGATACTGTACCGTATATCGATGCCTTGTATTGACTTTTACCTGAGGGAATGTGATAAGCAGTGCTGTTGAAGCAAACAGCCATTAACATTCAGCTTCGTTCCATTGGTGAAGGGTAAGTGATGGAGGTAAGTGAGTGAGTGAAAGAGATTGAGGGGTTTGTCGCCTTTCTCCGACTTGTTTTCAGCATCTCGGCGAGGAGGGAGGGGTCGGGAGTGGGAGGGTGAGGGGGCCAGTCTAACGACTGGCCTTCATTGACTTTTGTGTTTTGGCGTGAATTCCACAGCAGGCGACATGTGAAGTCGAAGCAGTGCTTGGATGAAAGGGGTTTCCGGAGTCTGAAGGCCAACTCTACCTGTTTCCAAGGCCAGGGTCCGGCATACCAGAGGGGGGCTGAAGGGGCCGGGCCCTGCCTTGTTGCGGGCTCGCAGCTGCACCTCGTAGGCCGTGCTGTGATTGAGGCCCAGGATTGTGTAGCTAGACTGGCTCGCCGGCAGCGTGACTACATGTGGGGGAGAGCTGAGAGCCAGGAATGAAAAGGGGCCCGGAATGCTTGAGGGTTTGGAGCCTGCGGTCTCTTTGTAAGCAATGTTGTACTCGGTGATGACGCCATTGCTCTCCTCTTGGTCAGGAGGAAGCCAGGAGAACTGCAGAGAGCAGCAAGTGGCATTCACAAAGTCCAATATTTTGGGGTATCCTGAGGGTGGGATGACAGGAAGGGTTATTTCCCTCCGTGCTACATCCCCGTAACCCGCTCGGCTCTTTGCAGAGAGCACAAAAACGTAGGAGGAGCCTGGGGAGAGGTTTACGACGGTGAAGTTTCTCTCTTTGGTGAAATCTATTGTGTTCTCCACAGAGGCATTCTTCAGGCCAAACTGGAGGCGGTAGCCTTGAATTTCCAGAGGGAGCCTCGGGCCATCGGAGCTTGACGCGGCGCATTCCAGCGAGGGAGCCCATCGAAGCACCACTGATGGACCTAATCCCGAATGCGCCCACAGGCAGGGAGGGGCAGGTACTGAAAAGGACAGCGTGGGAAGCAGGAAGTTAGTTTTGATCATCAATTTAACTACTTATCAAGTGCTGAAATTAATTTGTCTGCTGCGGCGGAATTAAAAATTCCCTTCGGAGTATGTGCGTTGCTAAATTCAGAAGCGTACACTCAGCATGTGCTTACCCATGCCTGAGGTCTTCACCAGCTTGGCTTTGCTATGTGCTCCATCACCTTTGATGGTATACGCTGCAACTGACACAGTGTACAAAGTCTCTGCTTTCAGGCCTCCCAAAATCATCTCCTGTGGAGGGAACAACAAAATCGTTTGACTACAATACAGTATATAGCATTGTCCTAAAACAACATTTGAATTATTTGACTTTGCATGAGACTCAGCATTGCTTTAGTGTTTTATGGTGTCTGCAGTATTTCTGTTATTAATTTATTGGTTTTAATTGACTTTGTGATCCTATGACTGATTTTACTCCATGTACATCACTTTGTATGTGGCAATGGTTGTTTTAAAGTGCTCTATAAATAGAGTTGAGTTGAGCCTCTCACCAAAAGTAAGCTGGGATCGACTACAGCTGAAAATAATAACTCTAATGCAAAGTCCTAGAGAAAATGGTTGCATGAAATGTAATGCACTACTGTGAAAATAAATAAATGAATAGATAATTCATTTGACAGAATTTTACATTTAACATAAAAATCACCATTTAAACTGCACTTGTTGGATGAATAGACAGTATGGCGCTGAATACACTTTAGATTACCATTAGATCCAGAAGAAATTCAGGGTCATTCACACATTGACTTCATAGCTACTATTGTTGAATCCTTGACAGAGAGTTCTGCGCCATACTGACTGCTATTCTGTAGGTTATTACAGTAACTGAAAGAACTAAAACTATTTTTCTTTTTAAATACTTTCATTAATGAAGTAAAATAAAAATGCAAATGCTTTAAATATATTAAAACTTACTGAAACTCCATGTACATTTAACGTTAATAAAAAGAAATTAAATCTAACTATAAGTAGAGCGAAAGTGTCCTTTGTTTTCTTCCTTGTCAATGAATATCATACATGAGAATTTGGGGTTCATTTTTAATGTATTTATTTTTGGTATTGCTGTACAGAAGAATGAAGGTCAAGCAGTTGTTTGAAAATTGTACTTTATTTTATTACACACCACTTAGTGATTAAAAAAAAAATCATTTTATCTTGCACTAGACAATACTTGATAGGGAAAAAAACTAAAACTAATAAAAACTAAAACAAGGCATTTTTGGAAAAAAAAGTAATTAAAAATAACAAACCTGATCTAAAAACGAATTGAATTTAAAGCTGCACTTTGTAACAATTTGCCCAAAGATATCTTTACCATAGCCTTTTAATTTGACCATTTATGACTGAATTTTTTTTAGTTAGTAGATTAGCACCTTAGCTGTTCATAATGGGAACTCCTGCAAGCCTCTGGCCAATAGTTTCCAAACTGGATTCAGGTTTGAATTTCCCTCCCTCTGTCTGTGGATGTGACATCATGTGCGCGTTGTGGATGTGCCGAAGGGAAAATGCTGTTTCATTTTTTGGCCACAGGTAGCAGTAGCAATTTGAAATTCTTTTTTTTTTTTTTTTGCATTCAGTAGCGTTAAAGAATAAAAGGCCAAACAAAATAAAAACTAACATAACCTTGGTATAGAGCTCCAGACTACCACAGTGGCCCCTAACGTGAAATTATAGGGGTGCAATTAGAAGAGTTAGGGGCACACACTATAAATTAACTTGCAAAGTAAATATTCATCCCACTAATTTTCACTATATTACTGACAAATGGGCTGAAGTGTGAAGCAGAAGTACGACAAGAACAAAAATGATTCAAGAATAGTATTTTTTTTTATCTGCACACTTACTGGTTGCACTGGCGCGAGTAAATGAAAATTTTCGTTGTCTTAAATTTTAGGGGTAAAATGCCTCTATTTAGGGTCAGTCTAGAGCCTGGTATGTATTACTATTGAGCTCGTGAAGGTAGATGAAGACGAGTGTGCACTCACATACTGAGTGGAATCCTCCTCCTCCATCTTAACCGTCAGGCGAGTCACAGCAGACAGGCAGCCCAGACAGAAGAGATGAGAACGGAAGGATATTTAACCATCAAATAATTGACCATCACATTTAGCTTCTTTCACGATGATGTCACCTGAGACTCATCCAGTAGGAGGTCTTTTATCCAAGGAAGATTCCGGGATTCAGTGCCGCTAGCACGGCTGTAGTGCACCTGGTAACCACGAATCTGACCTTGACGTAACCTTGGCAACACAGGCCGCCAAGTGACCCGAAGTGCAGAGGAATTGAAAGGACTGACATCAATGTGACGAGGGGCTGCGCTGGGAACTACACAAGCAAACATTCATGGATAATTAATGACTGTACAGCGGCGTCAGAAATTTTATACAGTGGAACTTCCAAAATGGAAAACACCATTAACACAACGGCAAAGTATTTTTTTTTAACCCAATAAAACCCTTTGACGATGCCTATGATAAAGCTGCTTTAAACGTGAATCCCCTTAATTTCTAATTTCTTATGAATATTCTGCCTGTCTTCCCATGTTTTTGTAACAAGCGCCTCTGGGTCTTCTTTGGAATTAAGTGGAGCAAAACAGACCTCTGATGCATAGGTGGGTGACTCAACTCACTTTATTTGACTCGAGTCAGACTTGAGTCGACAATTTTAGGACTTGCTTGGCTAAAACATTTGAAAGACTCGGCGTGACGTTAGCTTGGTGTTCATGAGACGTAACTTAAGATTTGAATCACAAAAATTGACATTTATTGTCTTTTTACATCTGAAAATCTGCATTTTAAGTTAGTTTTCCATTTTTGTGGTTTTTGAAAGAAAAATTATTTTTGTGTAATGCGCATGAATCTGGCAATCCATTAGTATGCTAAACTGCAGAATGCAGAAGTCATGTCATTAAGCTAGTACCCTGGCGGGAACTCCGAAGATTATTACAGTTGGATTCTAGGATTACGTTTCAGACAAGATTGTCCAAAAGAGAATGGCAACAAGCAATGTTTGTAATTCAAAGATAAGAGACACAACTTCAACTGCCACTATAAAACCCCAAAAGACAGGCGCACTATGCTAGCTTCACAGTCACCTGCTAGCTGGCCAACATGCTTCATGTTAGTTCTGCATTTAACTAGAGTAGGGAATAAACTAATAGACAACATGGTGATGGGATTGGGATCATTCAAACTATGATTGTGAATATGTGATTACAGCTAACTAGCAAAGTGGGTGCAAAGTGGCTAATGTGCTGGGCCCATGTTGTAAATGAGCAAGATTGTGTGTTCTAACTCCTTCCACTTACTGAGGACTAACTTGATTTGCTTGGTTTTTGTGACAGTTTCTTGGGACTTGTTGAAACTTGAAGCTGCTCTTCATAGCAATTTGCCCAAAAATATCTTACCATTTATGACTGAAACACCTTAGCTGTTCACAATGGGTACCCCTGAAAGCCTCTGGCAAATAGTTTTCAGACTGGATTCGGGTTCAAATTTCCCTCCCTCTGTCTGTGGATGTGACGTCATGTGCACATTGTGTGCGTGAAGAACGGAGTGTGCAGTTCCATTTTTGGCCACAGGTGGCAGTAGAGATTTGAAATGGAATTATCTGCGTTCAGTAGCTTTAAGACTTGACACTTACTCATGGATTGCACATATGTGACATTGACACACTTCTGCTCTGAAGACTTTAAGAGACATATTTTTTCTGAAACTTTTCTGCGAAATCTGAATGGTAAAACCTGACATGAATTTGACTTTCGAAAGTTCCACTGTAATCATCACTAATGCATCAATAGTCTTACCATCCTCATCTGTTCTGCAGAGTACAGGCAAGCTGTTAGGTCCAGTTCCCTCAGAAGTGGAAGCTGCCATGGTGATATTGTACCAGCTCCATTTCTCCAGGCCCTCTACTAGTGTGTCTGCCTGCCGGGCCGGGATTGGGAGCCCGGACACCTCCTGGCCCTGACCTTTGCCTCCTGCCCCAGAAACTCTGCGGTACCTCAGCTCATAACCTGCCAACTCGCCATTCTGGCCCTCCAGTGGAGGCGGCTTCCAACTAACTCTGAGTGAGGTGGAGCTGGCACTCTCGCAGGATACACCCTCGGGTGCGGCTGAGGGCTCTGATTGGACAAGGGTCAGGGCAGTCGGTAAAGCGTTTGAGAGTTGGGGGGTGAAAAGCAAGAGGGAGGAACGATATAAGTAAAAACACAGTGGGTAGGATAAAAAAAAGGAAACAATAAGAGACGATCGTAAACCAAGCTGAAAGAGATGACACCGGGATAAGCACGTGAATAAGAGCCAAGCGAGCACTTGGTGTACAAGCATTACACTTAATGAAATAAACCAGAGACAAGAGTATTGACCGTGAGCAGACAACTTAAAGCGGAGACGTCTGGGCTTGACGAGAGTACAGCATGTGTGCAAGTGTGGGAGTCAAAAGAGTCCTAGCTGACAGATTCAAGTATCTGCCCACTCAGCTGTAAAGCCACCGCGTGCGCTGTTTGCCTCAAGGGACAATCTAGACGTGCACCAAACCTTGGCGATAACAAAGCGCACCATGGGAAATGCATTGTGCTTCAGGATATAGTATGCTTATTTAGAGGGGGCCTTTCTGACATCTACTCTCCTCTTCTTTTTTGAGAGAAGAAAGTGAAAGGACAACAGGTTAGATGTATTGAGCACATGTTTGGACTCAGAAAATTGCAAAGATTTTGCGTGTACGGTACACGTCTCATCACAAACTGTGCAATTTAAATTCACATGTCCACACATACACTTTTTTTTTCGCCCGGCCAAAGCAACAGTTGTAGCCTACAGCCTCTAGGTCAGGGTTCACCAACCTTTTTGAAATTGAGAGCTACTTCTTGGCTACTTACAAATGTAAAGGGCTACCAGTGCGAAGCCCCTGTCACGTCTGACTTTGCTCTTCTGTAACATGCACACACTCGTGGCCGACAACAAAGCACTCGAAAGTGGCCACACCAGCGCAAAGCCCTGGTCAAGTCAGAATAAATTTTTGAACTCCCTTCCCGCTCACCAATCCTGCTCTTCTGCCTTCCTCTGAGCGACATCTCAACACTCACGGACTACAACGAGGCGCTCTAAAGTGGCCACACAGACAATCTGAAAATAAAATAGCTAGCTAGCTAACCAACTGTACTCTGCTGGATTACCAAACGAAGGAGCTCAAGTTCTGATATGGAATGGTGAAAAACTGTTTAATGCTAAATCTCCATAATTGAGGGCTACATTGTTCAGTGGACTCCCGCGATTTATGAAGAATAGGAAGCAGGCCAGCCCGCGACTAGCTAAAATCTGCGAATAATTGATGCTTTGGGCGTGGTGCCTATTGGGAATTTCAGGAGTTTCCAAACAGCCGATCCATTTCTGGGCCAGTGGCATTCCCCACCCCAATCCTAGCCCCCACAGTTCCTTGGCCGAATTTTGTTCCCAGCACGTCCCTGATTGACGACCAATATAATTGCAATGAAAATCTATTTATTTATTTTAATGCAAAACTTGAATAAGCAAGGACAAAGCAGCAATAAGCATTTTCCATGAAAAATGGGGCTTGGCTAAAATTAAATAATAAATAAATAATAAACTAAAAATAGAAAAGAAACATTAAATAAATATTTTTAAATGTTTTAAAAGAATTGCTAATACATGAAGTCCACTGTATTTAGAGGCAGATTAATTGCAGTAAATACATCTCTGTGAAGACACTGATCATATTCATAGTTATCTCAAAATAAAATAAAAAGATGATTTAACAAGGTAGGAAACTGATAAATAATTATATATGCCATGCTTTATTTCTATAAATCTCTGCAAGTGTAGGGTCCCCTCCAACATTCCAAGAAAATCACAATGTACCATGACTGGTCCGCTAATAGTAAATTGAGAAGAAGGTAATCATAGAAGTAGATCAACAGTGGAGTGGAGTTACTCAAGAATAACACACCTGGGAGGAAAAAAAGGTAAACATAATAACGTTTTCTTTTTCTTTACAAAACCATTTTCCAGCTCATCAATTATCACTGACAGAAAATATGCGGGCAAGATGCAAAAATGTGTAGAAATACAGTGTCAAAGTTAGGTTTGTGTAAACATGGCTATATGCGATACATCACACCCTAAAAAGGCAGATCTCGTGGTCTAGTCTTGGTCATCGAGATATGCTAAAAAGGGTGAAAATCCATCTAATAAAAAAATCACACGGTCTGTCGCTTACTTACCACATAGCAGGCCAACCCACAATCCTTTAAAGCTCCTTGCCACTGCCTGCTAGCCAATAACTGGCAGACATTTTCTCCCTTTCAAAGATATTAGACACCGATAGAGTAGGAAAAAAGTGGAAGGAGGGTGAAAAGGAGGAAGAGGCAAACATTAATCTGTGCTCCGTCTCCATCTGTCATGTTTTGGCTGTGTAAATAAAAAAAAAAAGGGTAGAGGCTGAGCGGAGGAGGAAGAAAGTCACAGTTAAACGCAGATGGATGGATGGGAGTGGACTTTGGACACATAAAGGAGATCAATGGTCAGATGGTGTCGCACGGTCGCCGGATCGTGCCAGGTCAGCGGACTTCAACTGAAATTTGTGTTTTCATGACATTTGTGTGCAAGGTGAAACACAATACAGCAGCAATGTGTGTGTGTTTTCATCAAATAGCTTCAAGGAAAAAGAAACATACTGGCTTGCGATGTCCTCTGCACCAGCTCATTGGTGAAAGCACCGATGCCTTTGTTTGAGATGGCTGCCAGGGAGAAGGAGTATTCTGTGTTGGCTTTCAGACCCTCCACCGTGTAGGAGTTTCGAGGGCCGAAGGTCAACTTCTCCTACGAGAGAAAGAGAGGCGAGGACGGTGTCACCAGCCGAGAAAGTGACGCTGGACACAAGGATCAGATCTCATATGCTCTTTCTCTATTGACACGTATGGAAATGCCATTAATCATTTCTAGCTTCCTGAAAAAAAAAAAAAAAAACAATACTTTTTTTTTGTGTGTTAGCACTATTGTGCTTTATAAAACATATACTGTGCACCATGATTAATTCACTATGGCTCTTTCTGGTGTGCGACTTGGCCACCTGGGGATGGTATAGTGAGTGGTACTATGGTCATGCAGACACAACGAAAAAGAGTTTCACAAATACTGTGACTTAGTAAGCTGAAGGATAAAGAAATAATGCTGTGAGTATTGTTATATTGTAAATGTTTTTGCTGTTTGTTTCAAATGTCCGTTAGTTTAAGTGTTATATACCACCACCACATAGATGCTATTTGTTAGCGCCACTATGGCCTTTCACACTGTGCGCTAGCATTACGCTAGCCGACTTTAGGCAAAGCTGCAGTAAGCGCCTGTTTTAAAATGCTCTTTTAATTATTTAAGTTTTTTATTTAGATTGACCATAACCTTCAACTGGGAGTGGCAATAAACAGCATGAAAATACATTTTTAAATAATTGTTCATTATTTGCCATATAGCTGCTTGCTGTGAAGTGAAGTGAGTTGGGGCACACATCCAACACACAAATACAACATAGTACATTACAGTAATTAACTTTAAAAAAACAACAAAAAAAGTTTCTATTTTTATATTTTCTTTGATCATTTTTTATTACGTTTTTGTAAAATATAGTGCTATTTTACAACAACGTGTTAGGGCCACGTATAATATATATTTTTAGAGGGGGGTAACATTCAGAGAAAAACAAAAAAACAAGCGTAGTTATAGTTTAGACGAGGTGCGCTGGCTTTTGTCCACCAGGAGCTAACGTGAGGATTCGTTGGTGGTTAATGGGACTCTGTTTATAAAATGAAAAGGCAGGTTAGAGAAAGATTTCTTCTTAATTTTAACTTTATTCGTCATCAGTTAGAGTGACAACACTTCCTGACCCCCTATCAGCTGACCAGCACTAACCAATCAGAAGCTAGCATACTTTAGGTAAATGCAAGTGAATGACGGAGAGCAGCAGATTCGACAAATCAATTTAGCGGCTTGTACAAAAATATACCAACATTTATGAATGTGTAAATAATAATTCTGGAAACAAATGAACACGTAAATATACATTTTAATAAATTAAATTAAATGCTTGATCCTCAGAGTGTGGACCTTTGCAAAGAGTGCTTGACATGATATGGTTAATCTCTGCTAAAGCAATTACTATCTCCTTATTTAAAAACCTGACCGAAAAGTATTGGCACAAACAAAGTGAGTATGAGCTGGCTCACGCAGAGCAAAATAACTCATAAGTCAAGGTATGTATAGGGTAGAGTATAGAGTCACACATTTGCATGAGCAGGGCCAATGCCACAAAGTCGGCTAATTTTAGAAAGACGAAATTTTAAAAAGTGGTATAATTCTTGTTGCTTGTTGTATTTTGATGAAAGCATGTCAGACGTGTTATTAAAACCATTTCAACATGTCAATTTGTCTACATTCATTGCAAATTCCAATCTTCAGCAGGTAGATTGTCTTACCAAACTGCCATACTTGACAGGTTTGTAAAGGAGCTCGTAATTGATGATGCCCTCCTTGGTGTATGCGGGCTCCCAGGTCAGCTCAATGCTGGTGTCAGTCACCCTCCCGATTTTAAACTTTCCGGGTTGTCCTGGAACTAGAGAAGGTAATAAGAGAGATTTTACTCACATAGATAGATCCAAGAACTGTATTAACAAAAATAATACAGTAAAATCACATTTTTATTTCCATCAGGTCCAAATATTACAACAGCTCTCAGTGCAAGCGAAATGCCAATTAAGAAACTTTTACCAAATAAGTTGAACTCTTGCTTTTGCCAAACTTTGATCACAAACAATTCAAGTGCTATTTTATTAATTCTTTGTCACAGTTTCAAAACACCTTTTCGACTAATTCCATGTGATTTATGTTGTAATAACCAAGGTCTTCTTTTATCAGACGTCTACAAATATTTTTACTTAAACCATATGTTTCTTTTCCTGTAAGAGCTGGAAAGTGACAAAATGTTGAGGTACAAGTGTCCCAAGTCAACACGGGAATTTAAACACGTAATGCCATCACAGATTTGTGAGCATTAATCTCGTCACGCCTGCAGCCACATAAAACCTACAATTTTTGCAACCGCTGTCGTCATGACTTGAGTAGCTTGAACATACCACATTTTTGCTCCTGTTAATCCTTTCTACAACTCTCCAACTCTCCTTAAGTGTCGGCTTGTGCAAGTTACTCATTTGAAGGATGCACATGTTGTGACAGGCCACGCCCAGTATTTCACAGCAGCTGGGTTCCACTTGTCATCTGAATAAGCTGCTTGGTGATTTGCATGACATGCAATGGTGATGCTGCAGGGCAATGGGGTAAGTGCTCCAACAATTAGCACTGTGTTCCGGTTTTACTAATTTAATCTATTGTCACTCTCTCAAAATAATTTCCTAAATCATTGTTTAGATTAAAAAAAAAAAATCAAAATCAACTCCTCATGATGCAAATGGTTCGTTTTTTTGTGTTTCCTGAAAAATCAGAAAAAAATGATTTAGGTGATTATTTTAAGAAGCCGTCGATATGTAATATTTAATACCAAGGATGGCCATTATAATGATTAGGTAAAAATTTGATCTCCACAGTACAGTACCACGAACGTAGTTTTCAGTCTTTTCACATCTTTTACAGCAATCATCTTCAAACATGTATTATGTATTTAGGAACAAATTAGTGAATATACTTACATGGACTTTAATAAAGAGACTGGAAGAGTTACAGAAGTAAATACTGTATTGGTCAATTCATGGATTTCAGCTATTTGTGAGAGAATGGAAAAATGTACCAAAATAATAATATGTTAATTCATAAAAAAAAAAAGTTTTTCTGTCACATCTATACTGCTTTTTTATTTTTATTTTTTACTTTGCCTTGAAATTTCACCTAATGTTCCTATATTTTTGGGAAGAGTCTACAAATGCTATTGATGTCATTATACATACAGGATGCACCTCATACTGTATGTACTGGGTAGAAACCTTGTACTGTATGTCCAAATATGGTCAGTTTCCTGTGTTGATATTATCGATTGTCTTGTTATTTTCTAAACACATTTTAAGTGTTGAAAATAGCTTGAGACCAAATTTCTTCAGCACGGAACTGTCTGAGAAGTGTTGTAAAACTCGACCTCATCTCTCACTTTGCGGGAGCCGTGCAGCATGACGTTGCCTCAAGATTGAACGCTAGAATCTTTTTTAGTTAATAACGAGTGAAAATTGCTATATTAGAAACATTTGAGATGAGCTAAGCACATTTCAATCAATCATAGTGTAATTAATTAGCAATTTTTTGGGCACATTAAGTTAGTGACTAAACATGATTTTGATTACTTTTTTTCCCTATTTTTACTGCCTGAGCATCCACTGCAGCAAGGTCCCTGTAATTAATTAATTAATTATGATGATGATGATGATGATGATGAACAACACCAACCTCCTGGCATAACTTTAACGTGGACCGGGTCAGAGAAGGGCCCGTCCCCGACTGAGGTGAAGGCCAGGACTTGGAGTGTGTATGTCTCGGAGGTCACCAGACTCTGTATAGTGGTGATCACACTGTCCTGGACATTATGGATCTTCCACTCATTCATCGGCCGGGACGGGTCCATGGTGTAGTACACGCGATAGCCCTTCACCTGCAACACGGCAAGCATGGAGAGATTGACGGATAGCGTGTTGAGCTTTTAAGGTCATCCTGGACTGAGCTGTGTGACAAGTGGTCTCCCACTTAATCTCACTGTCTTGCATGCATGGTAATCCATAAACCTTTCATTCAGCATACAAACAACTAGTATTTATCACAGCCAAGGTCGTCATCCATGAATTATGGTTAGGTCAGTCCAGATGGCCACGCCGGTTTGTGGTTCACGCCTTGTTAGAGGTCACTGTCATCAGGTGATGACCTCCCGTGGCTGAAGGTTGGACAAAACACCTCTCATATAAACTGAGTGCGTACTCACTATGTCACCATATTTGTTTACTGTCCTCACTCATGACCTCCACCAGCAATCTGTTGTCACTCCTTTATTAACTTTAATCCTCATATGCACTAAATGCACTTTTGTGAAAATTGTAAATGGATCGGCTGGCAAAGAAAATGGGTTTCCAGTGGGAGTGCTCTTAATTTAGAGCAGAAAGCACCTTTTCTTTCTTTAGAGATCGGGGTGGTACTTATGTGCTCGCGGGGGTAGAAAGGTGGAGCACAATCTCTGTGTAAAGGACATGAACTGTACACTCCAAAAAAGCTCCCAGTGGGGAAATTTATGAAGGCTTTAATGTTTTAATCTCCTTAAAGTCGAGGCGCAAATCTGAAACCTTGTTAGTCTGTCCTCAGTAAAAGCAAATGCAATTTCAGATGGGGATAAATCATTTTTTCCTGTACTATTAGCTGGCACCAATGACTCTACTGTTAATGCCACATGAAAGTAATTACAATTTTAAAGCAATCACTTTATTGCTCTCCAGTGAGCTGCTGGATGTGCAGAATTGAAACCTGTTATATGTAAAAGAATCAAAAATATCTGTAGCCTTAATTAAATATGAGTAAAAAGACCACTCAGCACTCTAAGCACAAAACTATATATATAAAAAATATACTACCCTTTCTCATTCTTAATTGAAATCAATTTGCAAGATATGGGCACATGCAAGTGGACACTTTATTACAACAATACAATGAGACCAAACAGAAGAGCAGTATAAAAATTGTGCCTTTACAAATATAATGCACCGTTTTGATTGTGCTTATTTTTACAAACCTACTGTATGTTTTGATACATCATTGTTTTCAAAATCATATATGGATTATTTTTTAATTTACAAGAATTAAGTGCAAATTAGCTAAATGTCATATTTGTATTAGATGGGAATTTGCAGCACAATCTTGGTTATTGGGGTCCCAAAAGTCACTGTAAACTTATTTTTTTCTATTTTGTTTCGTTATTTCGTTTGACAGCTTAGGCATTGCACTTTTTGAAAGCATATTATTCCTTGCCCATGTCTCACCAATTGACATTGAAGCAGTGTGGCAAAATTGCCACCTGGCAAGAAGCTTTTTTGTCCTCAACTGCAGCGCCAGTTTGAGAAGCTTCATTGCCGTCACACTGCTCACACGGCTAGTACAATTACGCAAAGTTTCTCACTTCAAACTGATTATAATGCTCAACAACCTGAAGTCGGTACAGGTAAAGCTTTGTCACTCTACAAATCATCTGCTAAATCAAGTTGTTTTTAATTTTATGCTGATTTCCAGTGCAGCCCTCCAGATAGACTTTTGCCCTGGCTTTGCGCAAACGCCTGCTCTAAGAGTTCAGTGTTTGCTTAATGGTGGTATTAGCAATGTCTTCTACATCATAGTTTGTTAAGAATAGAACCTGTTTGAATACATTTGCCATGGATAGCATAAATTGGCAGGTACAAAGGTTCTCAAACAGGCACTGAACTGCAGTAGGGGACAGAAAAACTTATTGCCAAGTGGCAATTTTGCTACGTTGTTCCAATGTCATTTGGTGAGCTATTTGCAATGGAATGATATGCTCACAAAAACTGCCACTGCTATGCTATCAAATACTGATGGTCTTATGTTTGTTCAAATGATATCTGAAGCAAAAGGTTAGGGTAGTGTTGAGTTGTGGGCGGGGTTGTAATAGTTTTGGAATTTTCATTGTAGTTAGTAATTATTTTGTTTTGAGTTTTTTTTTTTTTTTAACAATGTGTTGATTCTTTTTTATTTTAAATGTTTTCAGAACAGGTTTTTTTTAAGTCAATTTTGTTTTAAGTTTCAGTTTGTTACACAGTAAATTACGTAGATTAAATTTTACTCTATTTAGAGTGGGACTCTGTTTTAGAGTAAATTTACAATTTATATTTACACTCAGAAGAGAGTAGAATAAAGAATTGAAATAAATAAATAAAAGTCCCTCAAGGGTTGAGCAACAAACTCACGACTTTCATCTCTGCCACCTGGCCTATACCACTCCCACTGTGTGTTTATATCCAAGAGGAGACCCAAAACAATGTTTTTGGAGTTACGAAGATTCCAGCTGACACGAGCGATATACTAACACACAGCAGGAGCAGCGTGGCTCAGGGAGTAGATTGGCGGTCTCCTAAACTGAAGTTGTGGGTTTGTTCCTTAACCTCGAGTGACTTTTTTATTATTATTATTGTTTTATTTTCTTCCAAATGTAAATTTAACTCTATTTAGAGTGGAACCAAAGAGACTCACTTCAGGGTAAAATTTATTCAACAGAATTTACTGCGTAGTTTTAGTTTAAAAAAATAAACATCATTATTTTTTGCAAGACTAAAAAAAGATCTAACACAATATAGAACACAACAAGCCAACTAAATACTTCCAAATTTGCTTAGCTAAAATCCTTGCGCATGAAATTTAATGCTAGGCATAAGCGCATGTTTTGTTGCCTGTAAATAACATCTGACATGAAAAACAAAGAAATAAAATCTGACTTCCCACCTGCCCATTTGGCTCCTCCGGTTCCTCCCAACGGACCATCACCGTGTTCTGTGAAATAATGTGGGCTTGGACATTTCTCGGCGGGCTGGCCGGGGCCTGCTCTCCCGTCCGGGCCTCCACTCGCATAGAGGGGGGGCCCTGGCCAATGCTGTTGAAGGCCGACACTCGGATCTCGTACTCGGTGTTGGGGTACAGCCCACCAATGCTGTAGCGAGTGGTGGTGATGCTGTCTACCGTCTCGTACTTGCTGTCTGGACCTTTGGCTCGGTACTGGATGATGTAGTAGGAAACCGGGTCGGGGTTACCAGAGTCCCAAGTGATGGTCACGCTGGTGGCTGTGGTCTCGGTAACGAGGGGAGTGCCTGGAGGCTTTGGCAAAGCTGAAGCAAATAGAGTTTGATTAGGATTGATTAGTGCCTGAATAAGGTTGCAAAATAACGGGAATTTTCAAAATTGGAGACCTTCCATGGGAATGAAATGGAATTTTTGGAAATCAAAGCAGCGAGTCTCTTACTCTTGACTAAAACCTGAGCGGTGGCCTCGATGATACCCAGACTACTCATGGCCACGCACGTGTAGTTGGCCGACTCCCGCACGCCGTTGAGCTCCAGCACGTTCCGGCCAATCGGCATCTCGTCCTCGGGGGTCAGGTCCTCGCTGCCCACCATCCATTTGACGTAGGGCATCGGGGAGCCCACCGCCACGCAGGTGATGTTGACGCTCCCTCCCGGCATGATTTCGTGGTTGGAGGGAAGGATGGAGAAACGAGGGGGGACGCGGCGCACTGGTGAAGGAGGAGAGAGGAGAGGGCAGGGGGTTGAGGGAGGGCGGGGAGAAGAAAGGCGGAGAGAGAGAGAGAGAGAGAGAGAGGAGGTCGGGTGAGGGGGAGAGAATCAGATAGAGAGGCAAAGAGCGAGATGCAGAGAGAGTGAAGAGAAGAGAAGGTAACAGGAAGGGGGAGAATGAACTTCAGGGTTTTTTTTTCCTTTTACAGAAATTACAAAGGGATATTTCAAGTTTAGTCCCAATTACGTTATGGTACTGATGAATTCAACAGAAAGACACAAATCTTGTTGAGCTCACCCACACAAAGTGAGCTGACAAACAATAAGAACGTGACAAACTCTTGAGTTACGCTTCAACAAGGGCATGACAGCTACAATCAGTTTCTCTTTCTGGAAATGTTATATTGGTTGATTAGAGTGTAAGATTTTTTTTATTTCATTTAAAAGTAATATAACATTTCGTCTCTGGCATCGCTTGGAGCAAAAGCTTTCACGTAGCAATTATGCCTACAGGATAGGAAAATAAGAAGCAACTTTAACAGCTTCAATCTTTGTGAGAAGATTTTCGACAAAATGTCGGCGTGTGTCTGTGGGAATTTGTTGTCCAATTAGGCACATTTGAAGCTTTGTTCTATTTCCTCCCAAAGGTGTTTGGTGGGAGTTCTTTCACACCAAACTCACCCAGCATGCCTTTAAAGGCCTTGCTTTGTGCATTGGTGTTGGAACACTCAAGAAAGCTCTGCATCAACAAGACACGACTATCCAAAATGTATTGGGAAGATGCCTGTGAATATTTGTATTCATCCAGACCATTTTATTGTCAGGAGCATTGGATCTTTTGCAACTGAACTTTTCTGGTTGTCCAAGAAGACATTTCACCTCATATGAGCAGGTTTCATATGCACCATAGAACAGCTTTAGCCTGAGCATTGGTCTGGAAACACAAATGTGTATCCTGTTAGTTAGAGGCATGCCCCCAACCGAGAATGGTTTCACTATTTTAGGATGAAAAACAACATTAAGAGAGAGAGAGGCCTCTGGCAGCTAATGACAGTTGCTTGGGTGGAATCGCTTTGACTACATTTACATGCAGTCACTAAACCTTTCAAAACCCAAATGTAAATCCATGGAAAGTTAAACACCAGTGTTGTAGATTTTCGAGATCGGTCTTGAACTTGAGACTTCTTAAGGGACTCGGTCTTGACTCTAAATCACACTCATTTTTACTTCTTCTACGTCTTGTCTCGGTCTTAGACAGGACGGACTCTAAATTTGTTATCAAGAATTGTATTGTTTCTGTTCCGAGTCCCCATCAAATAAGCTTTGAGTAGCTTCTAAGGGGCGTTTCTTTCACATGTAAATGTATGTTTAGATTGCCTTCATAACAAATACAAGCTGTGGTATTTCAACGTGTGAATAAATTGAACTTGAAAGACCGGCCAAGACCAGGCCAGTACTATTATGATCAGTAGGCTACAGAATGCAGGTGCTTCGATGTTATTTTATTCTGTTTTCTTTTTTGTGATTCTTCTTCACACGCAAAAACCTGAATATCGTCGCTGTCCTATAAAAAACACTTATGTGCATTTTTGGGATGTCTGCATTCAGTTTCATTCCATAAACGCAAAAATGTAAAAAATAAAATAAAATAAAAAAAAGCCAAAAATGGACATGAGTGTTTTTCACAGGACAGTGATGATTTGCTCTTATTCGGAATTTTAAAAACCTCATATATTTGGTCATATAAATGTGATCGGGGTACCTTCTTTGAATTTAACATTGATTTGACTTGAATACGTACACTTCGCAGCATTTTCACGTTATTTTCGTTCTACTTTATTAGTATGGTGAGTGACATGAATATAGTGTCATTTATTGACCGTAGAAATTTAAAAAGCGTAAATGACGTTAATTTGCTCCGTTGTACCTGCATCGCAGTTTAGATCGGGATACCTGAGTAACTCTGTCCGCTCATACGTCAAACGGGATATCCCAGAATGTTTTATAAACCGAAATTTTTGACCTAAACCCACATTTGACTGCATGTAAATGTCGTTTCTGGTTAATATTCTATTCTGTTATGCTTGTGGATATTCTCATTTCTTTCTCAAGGCACTGAATTGGTCGCAACTGGACTGCTCTGTTTCCATTCAGTTGTAAAAATGGTTGTGGAGGCACCTAAAAAACAGGCGTGTTTGTTATTTCTTAGAGACAAAATTGTTCAACCTCTCTGATGAAAGGAAGTAGGATGGCGAGATGGTTTCTGAACCTTGAAGTAGAAGGCCTCTCCCTCACTCTCTTTCAAACCATCTGTCTTCTCTCTCCGGAATATAAACTTTTTGAACATGAAAGATTCTGCTGAAAACTAAAGATGTCAACCTAAGCCTTAATAAACTAATTCATAAATAAAGAAGTGTGCCCCAATTCTTTGCCCATGCCAGTGCTACTGGATACTGAGAGACTGAACTCATAGGTCACTTTGCATGCCTCAGCGACTCAAGAGGAATAAAACGGTGGACAAACACAACAGAGATAATGTGCAAGTGGGAGGAAGACACAAAGGAAACAGGTAGAGCAAGAGAAGACAGCGATGGAAGTGAGAGAGAGAGAGGACGGCTCTGCTCCGCTTCCACGCAATGACGCGGCAATGTAGGCAAAGGCACATTGCGACAACAAAATACTGTACAGTACACAAAAGTTCCAAACAGATAACAGTGTGCAGTCAAAATGAACTGGGTATGTGGACAGGAGAGGGTTCTAATAAGGTGCCGTGGCAGTTACAGAGTGATCATCGGACACGTTAAGTAAAGAACAAGACAGCATGAGAAAGGCAGAACGGAGAGAGAAGAATTGGAACAAGTGCGGGCAAAAAAGTGAGGTAGTATGTGCATGTTTATAAGTTAGTAAACTTATGTACATGAGTCTGTCGCTCCTACACATCAGGGTGCGGACAGAATGCGGAGGGGGAAGAGACAAAAGAGGAAGGGAGAGGAGGGGGAGAGAGATAAAGAGAAGGTTAGAAGAGGGTTTTGGGGGGATGGAGGGGAAAAGGGGGAAAGAGAAGAGGAGCGAGGAAGAAGAAAAAACATGAATCTATTTAAAAACACAGCTATACCAGAGTCAGGCCCATTCAGAGAGCAGGTGCTTCGGAAGTAGAAAAAAAAAAAAAAAAAAAAAGGAGCAGAAGAAGAGAACGTATGCTGAAGGAAGAAAAAGCTCACGACACAGAAAAAGACAAAGAGATCAATGGACGGACATCTTAGAATGGAGGGAGAATGAAAGGGAAGCCAGAACGAGAGCAGTAAAAATCATATCGGCAAGATAAAATGGTCAAACTAAAGACAATTGCTAACTAAACAATAGAATGATATAAGCTTTTCTTTATCTTCCTCCCCCAAAATAAATCAATTAACAAAAAAAGAAAGACACACAACAAACACAAAATCACATTATAACCTCCACTCCTTAAAGAGTGACATCGTGACTTGGAATCTTCATGAGCAACATCCCCCTCTACTCAAAGAATCTAGAGACAATTGAATAAAAGTCAACATGTTTTCATTTTGAGTTTGAAGAAAAATAGATTTGCCTCTAAATTCAATTTAACATGTTACAGAAAAAGTGGGAAACCATTTTTGGAATACTTGAGGAAAATAAAGCCGGACGATGCCCAGAATTGGATAGAGAAGTCAAAGACAAGGAGGAGACAGAGACAAAAATCTGTTAGAAAGAGACATGATTAGGCAAGCATCTCATCTCACCACAGCATGCTGGACACACACTGACACACGCACACAGACCAACATTCAGCATGCACAGTCTGCAAACACATACGTGCAATGTGGCTACATCTAAACCCTATCAATATGCACTGATTATAATACTAAACATAAGCAAAACATGATCGTCATTCAAACATCCCAAATAGAGAGTGAGGTGTGTCAGAAAAGTTCCAAGACCGGAGTCACAAAAGCTATATTTTTCAATTTTTTCATAAATGTAGTCAAATGTGTTGCCTGTAATTTTATTAGAACTATTATCTTAAGACACAGCACCTTAGCAAAACCTTGTCAAGAGACGGTAGAGACAAAAAAAACCCCCTCTTTGAACATCATACCTGTAACATTTAGTGTTTCGCAACACTCCAGCATAAATGAGTCATGCTAGCAAGGTAGCATCTGTGGCTTGTTTACATTCATGTTCATGTTAGCGATGGGCGTGGCTTTGGTCAGCGACATGTGGAGAGTGACGTAAGGCTACGTTCAAATCTGGCAAACTCCCCCTTTAAGCAATTAGGAGGCTAATTTGAAAACAAAAGAAGCAAACCTTTAATGTAAAAGTCCAAGATGTCTTTGATGTTATTTTATCGCAAATACAGATTTTTTTTTTATCGTCAACAACATACAAGTCCAAAATGATCACGTAACTATAAAATTACATGGAATTGGTATTAAGCATTGTGAATAAAAACAACCAGGATTAACCTTAACATAAAATAAATTAGCCTTTATTTCTCGCCCTTCAAAGAGAGACAAGCCACATTGATTGTGTATAGTTAGCTATATTCTTTGTTGTTTGTCTATTTTTTACACTAACCACATTAGCAGAGCAAAATCAAGAGTTGAGCCACGTCAGTGACAAAGTATCAAATCATCAGATCACAACAATAAGATGGAGTGGTAGATTCTACTTAATTGCGACTAACAAGGCCTCGTAGAATCTGCGGAACTGATCACTAGTATTAATCTCACTGACGAATTTCATGACATCATCTCTCTTGGACTCTTTCATGTAAAGCAAGGGTGTCAAACTCATATTAGCTCAGGGGCCACATGGAGGAAAATATATAACCAAGTGGGCTGGATTGGTAAAATCATTAATTTGAAAAAAAAAAAATTGCCGTCAATTATACACAGATTTTCGCTATTTGCAGGCCAGCCCTAAATTGCGTGGCGCACCTGTAGATATATTGTGCCCAAAAATAACACAAATACAAATGAAATACGGCAACACTTTGCCCATATGAGTTTTGGGTGTGTTATATCTACTTATTTTGCATATTACCTGTATATTGCTCACAGAATGCATTGTGTGGTGCCGTGAATGAAGTTATAAGGACGTTAATCCTTTTCATATGTGTAGTTGAATGTGTCTCTTATTCAGCACGTTTGTGTTTGATTTATGTTGGTCTATGTTCTTTTTAAACAAGCTAACTTTAAATTGCATGTAAAATAATGACATCCAGAGCAATTCCGTGTACAAATTGCATTGCTAATCTGAGGATTGCTTGTGAAATTACGAATTTATATGCCTTGATTGTGGCCGACTGATTAATGACTCTTTTTTTTTACTTTACAAAATTATCTTGGGGCCGAATTAAACCCCGTTGAGGGCAGTATGTTTGACACCCCTGATGTAAAGGATCATATTTTACACTCTATTGCATTTTAGCAGCAACTTAATGACAAATTATGCATGCAGACCGGGGTAATAATAGTTTTTGTTATTATTATTATTTTAGTTAGCTTTGATTTTGTTTTGACCTTTGTTTTTAAATTCGATTAGTTTTAATGACTTTATACAACAGGTTTCTTAATGTTAATTACTTTTTTAATGCTTAATTTTAGTATTTTTTTTATTAGTGTTATATAAATATACATATATATATATATATATATATATATATATATATATATATATATATATATATATATATATATTAGGGGTGTTAGAAAAAATCGATTCTGAAATATATTGCGATATTACAGCGCGCAATTCTCAAATTGATTCGATATGCGGCCGAATCGATTTTTAAACATCAATTTTTTATGGGAGTATTCAACAAAACGTATTACTTAAGGTTAGGATTTACACATTAAGCATGGAAGAATGTTATATTAATGGAACATTAAGCCTTAATATTTTATTTCAGTGCTGTTCAGACATGAAACAGACTGCAACCTGTTTGTTAAATGCAGTGGCTCAGTTATAAGCCAGAATTTTCAGATAAATACATTTTCATACAAATCTTACAGTGTAGATGTACAAGTTTACTGCTTTGTATTTTCTAAATTTGAGTATTTTTTTTGTTGTTGCAATAATCAATTTATAAATCTGTATCGAGATTAATCAAATCGTGACCTATGAATCGTGATACAAATCGAATCGCCAGGTACTAGGCAATTCACACCCCTAATATATATATATATATATATGGAGCATTCGTTCACTAAGTAGTGCAATATAAAGTATATATATATATATATATATATATATATATATATATATATATATATATATATATATGGAGCATTCGTTCACTAAGTAGTGCAATATAAAGTAATAAAGTACAGTACAATTTTCAAATGACTGTTTGATCTTCCTTCTTGTGTGCAGATGGATGTACAATACTGAAATAAATAGATTTAAAATGAAGCCCATGTATGATATTGACAAAGTCAAAAACAAAGGACATTTTCACTAAATTACAGTTTGTTTTATTTAGTTTTATGAACACAAGATGTAGTTTCAGTTAGTTTACATTTTTAAAAGCATTTACATTTTTATATCATTTTGTTAACAAAATGTTTTCTCAATTTTAAGTTATTTTGTTAGTTTTTGTAAACTGCCAAAACCACATTGAGCAAAGACGCTGAGTAGGGATATTCTTCACAGCAGGGAAGTGTAGGATGCTTAGAGTATTTTGAGCATTGGTGGTGTTGTGGTGAAGCAGCCCCTTTTCGGTTGATTGTGGCCCACATTGAAGTATAAAACTCATTTTGGGTTTGAAATACAGTATATATTTTGTGACACCAGTCCTGGAACTTTTCTGACACACCTCATCTAACATAAGCTTGCTACGAGGGATAATTATTCGAATGTTCATAGAGCTGCTTGCATAAACGTAATAGAGGCAGCCCTCATGATCCTCCTCCATTATCCATAGTTTGAGAGAGGCGTGAGGTTACATCTTATTAGTCGAGCCAACCTCAGTCCTGTCCTCTGTGTTGAGACTCCGGAGGCGGTCGGCTAAAGGAGACCTTGGCACAGCCACGGGGATTACGGCTCTATGGCTGCAACTTCTAAACTATACAGCATATAGAGAGCTATTGAGGACAATCGGCGGCCTGACATTTACTCTGCACAATCCCATCTGGCTCAAGGACACAACTTTCATTAGTCATGTAATAAGCAGAAACTTATCCCCTCAATAATTGAGAATGCGAATGAGTCGGATTGATTCCAAATGTCAATAGAAGTGTGTCGGAGTGTTTGGTAGAGATAGCGAAAGTCCAGACTGAAGCTTGACAGATTTTGTTTGGGACACTAAATGCAGACTGACACAAGAGCATAATGTCTCCATCCGTAAGTTGTTTGTATGCGATATTAGACTCACAATCACTTAAGCCCTTTCATGTTTGTCATTCATGTTTTACTGCACTTAACTATCTTGTTACCTTCATATTTCTTTTCATTTTTTGGAATCGTTGAATTACATGTTTTAGGGGGTTGTTAATGTTTAATTGCTTTAACGGACACAGAGACTAAAACGATAGTAAACAAACATGAAAATGACCTTAGCATTTAAAACTTACAGTACATTTATACACATTTCCAGTTGTCAGTTGCTAAATTTCGTATTTTTTTAATCTTTTTTTTTGTTTGTATTTTTGTATATTTAAATGTTTTTATTTAATTTATTAATTAATTTTTTGGGGGGGCTGGTGTTGACTATGGAAGTGTGGAACTGCCAATGTGTGTAAACATTTTTGGCCGATGTCTTTCAAACGTACTGCAGTATTTTAAATGTATTGATAAAGTCGTTCAAACATATTTCATATCATATAAATAATAATAATAATAATAAATAATAATGATAAAGTTTCTAAATGCAAAAAAAAAAGCATTTTTTCCCCCATAATGCCGCAGGGTTGTTTTTTTCCCCCATGACATGGGGTAATGCCACAATTGTGCAAGTAAATACCCAGTGGCATTATGGGAAAAAAAAGTTATATTTTAGTATTTACCCTCCTTTTACAAATACGTTCGAACGACTTTATCAAAATGTTTGATCGACTTTGCAACACATTCGAACATCATAGCCCAGTCAAAACTATTTACTCCACATTAACATTTCCATGCTTATGTAGAAATATATCATTAGGATAATTATTGTTATTTTAGTTTACCCAGTTGTCTCTATTAAATTTGGTGTAGGAAGAATAAAACCCCACTAAAGATGCATGGCTGCTTATGCTACAGAATGAGAGAATAATAAAATTGCAGTCATGTAAAAAAAAATCAAAATGTGTAAAGCTAATAATTTACTGCATTTGTAGCACATGTTGCTTTTTATCCTCAAAATGAGAAAAAAATAGATCTATTTGGGGAGATGCCCATAAACTAATGGAGGTGCAGCTTCTATTAGAGTGCAGGTTTCTGTTTGAAGATACACAGCGCATATACAGATGTTAGCAATGGGTTCCATTCCATTTAGTTTTAAGAGGCATTCCCTGTTGTTGCTCAAGTGGATGTGAGGGACACACACTGAATCCTTGCCACTTTAATCTATTGAACCTCTGTTTTGCATTTTCCGCTTGTGTTCTAAGAAACAATTACATGGTGTTATTTAATTGCTTAAACAACAAATATAATGGTCACCTAGGGTATTTTATTTTTTTATGTAAAAAAACAAATTAATAGGACACTCACCAAACCATTTGTACATTGTAAAATTTAATCCACGGAAAATGATTAGAGGTGCAGTATACTATAAAACCGTTCCATTATGTCTAAGTTGCTATATAAAGGTAAATAAGTATATTCTGTGCTATTAACAATTTTACTTGAAATCCTCACGCGCATGCGTCGCTCGGGAAAATAATTCATAAAAGGACATTTCCAGGTTTTCGGCTGACGTGATCCTCCTGGAACCGAGTCTCTCAGAACCTTCTCGCGCAAATCAACACGAGGGCTCTGAGTGTCAAGCAATGCTGGCGGTCGTTCGGGACTCATAGAACCGTAGTTACACATCAGGGTGACACCAAAAAACGGTCATCACCTAAACTTGAATAACTTTAGAAATAATTGATCAATTATTTTTATATTTCAGATTTACCAAGAAGAATTAATGTTCTAAGAGTCTACCAAATTTGACCTTGGAGATGCCATGGACTACTGAGGAAAAGACATTTATAGTTGAGGCATATTTTCGGCTCTCCCTTAGAGATCGGGGTCGAGCCGCTACTCCTCCGCGTGGAGAGGAGCCAGTTGAGGTGGCTCGGGCATCTGGTTCGGATGCCTCCTGGATGCCTCCCTGGAGAGGTGTTCCGGGCATGTCCCAGTGGCGGGAGGCCCCGGGGATGACCCAGGACACGCTGGAGAGACTCGGCTGGCCTGGGAACGCTTTGGGATCCCGCTGGAGGAGCTGGTTGAAGTGGCTGGGGAGAGGGACGTCTGGGCTTCCCTGCTAAAGCTGCTGCCCCCGCGACCCGACCCCGGATAAGCGCTACATGATGAATGGATGGCATATTTTCACCTGAAGTCTATTCACGCAGCTCAATTGCCATTCAAAGAACGGTTCGGATGTCGTGAATTTCCTGTCCACTCAATGATCTACAGATGGGTCAGCAAGTTCAGAACCCATGGGACTGTGCATAACCTCAATGGTAAAGACACTAACAGACAGATCTGCCATCAAAATTATCAGCACAGACTCCCGGTTGATTCCAAGCTCCTGACTTCGCCGCCCCACAGACTTGCTTGGGCTGCGGACAACAGAGTCTCTGACTGCAGCAACCTTGTGTGGTGTCCTTGATCATTTCGGTCGTCCAGATTGTGATTGTCTGTTAGTGTCTTTGCAATTGAGGTTATGCACACTCCCATGGGTTCTGAACTTGTTGACCCATCTGTAGATCATTGAGTGGACAGGAAATTCACGACATCCGAACCGTTCTTTGAATTGCAATTAAGCTGCGTGGATAGACTTCAGCCGAAAATATGCCTCAACTATAAATTCCTTTTCCTCAGTAGTCCATCGCATCTCCAATAATTGATTAATTATATTAAAAATAATTGATTAATTATTTCTAAAGTCATTCAAGTTTAGGCGATGACCGTTTTTTTTTTTTTTTGTGGGTCACCCTGTATTTACATCTATATTAAATGACTACGACTTCATTACTAATACTAGCTTCTTCTTCTATTGCCTTGTAGTGAGGTATTTAAGGTGTCCATTTTAACTTGTCGCTGCATGATTAAATATGGTACATTGCTGTGTAAAAGGCAAATAAACATTGACCATTGGACAGTGTGACAGCAACATGATGCCTGTGGGAAAGGGCATCATGAGCGACCTCATGGCCACCATTAGGAGCTCATGCTTCTCTTGACTACCTGGTCACACCTGACATCAATTAGTGATTAGGGGGTGGCATCGAGGGGTGGCACATTTTTCCTTTGAGATGAGATAACGCAATGTTAGTGGTGATGTCTATCTTCTTTTGGATTGTCTAACCTCTTTGTCATTTTTCTTTGCCACAGCTGCCCAGCTCCAGCCGTGAGTAGCATGCTGGATCTTAATTTGGGCTGCTGACCACCGGTAGCCCCATCTATTCATTGTTTCTTTTTTAATCTAGATTTTTTGTTGTTGTCTTTTCTTAGGGGACAAGCCTGGATCTGACAACCTTCGATTAGGCTTAGTCCAGTGGTGGCCCCACCTATTTTCCGTCTGGGTTTCAAATCCTTTTATTTGAGCTTATTTTTGATTGGCCTAAATCAAGCTTGTGGTTTTTAACCTCACTTCTTTTGTCGGACGTATTTTATATGTTGCTGTGTCTTAATGATATATACAGTATTACATATTTGGGGGCTCGTCCGGGACATGAACACGGGACTTCTCGCACCCAAAGCGAGAATCATACCCCTTGTGGAGATTTATGGGAATAACGTGTAGCATATTTTCGTTTATCTGTTTCCTACCTTGTTAAATTATTGTTGATAATTAGCATGAAAAATTATCAACATGATCAGTGCCTTTGCATATATGCATATCATCAACATCATCCATTATTAACAACCTAATTAAAGGTAATTTAACCCTGGAGAACCCACGGGGTCAAATTTGGCCCCTATAAATTCTGCTACTCAAATAACAAAGACCTTTTTCTTTTTTTTACAAATTTAACATAAAAAGTTCAGAGTGCCACTTCTGACCCCTGCATGGGGCCATCTAGTGGATAAATATTGCACTTACATGAGCCAGAGTGGTGGTGACAAGATGGCTAACATGCAACAAATAAAACAAAACAATTATATTGTTCAATGTAGCTGTGTATTTGATTGATTATTTTCTTAAATTCTAAATAGTTTACTGACAGTTTTTGTTATTCTGATTTTTCGAAATGATACCCCTAAATCCCAAAGGGTCAAATTTCGCCCTAATCCTAAACTAGGGAATACATTGAAAAAAACATTGAAAAAACATATATTTTGGTGTTCAGTGAACTTATAGCAGTCATTTAATGTATAATTCATAATTTTCCAAAGAAGAAAATGGTTCTTGGGTTCTCCAGGGTTAAGCAAATTTGTTATTTCAGCACACTAAACTGGTAGTACTTCACATTAATCAGCATCCATGAAGTAGTTTTTGGTGTCAAAAACCGGTGACACTTGCTGTGTAATGTATGACAGACCTCACTGGCCAATCACAAATTCACATTACAATAAATCATAACTGTGAGGATGAGTCATCAGTGCAAAAGCACTGCCATTTCATAATGTCATTTCACTAATTAACAGTACTAAAGGTGCCGACGTAAAAGTGAACATGAGGGTCACAATGTCAACACACAGATGGAAATGGAGATGCCTTCCCGTCTATTCAGACTTAAGATAACGATTCCAACACAAGCAGCTTGAGCCACATCGAACAAAGAGACGTGCGAGTATGACCGGGAGCGCAAGTTTCCCACTGGATGCAACAAGTGCAAAACTGGAGAAGATGCAATGTCAGGTTGATGCAATGACACAGAAGGGGGGGGGGCGGGGGGTGGTGGTCGCACACAACAAGACAAGTTTAATAATAACGCCGAGGGTTTGGGAACACTGTGCGTCATGCTCATGACGTGCGAGCGGTGCTTCTTTCTCTTTCTCTCTCTCTCTCTCTCTCTCGCTCCTTTCATGCAAACATCACCTCTTTTCTATCGTCCAATTCTTGGGTCTGCATGACAACAGGACCATACCATGCAAAAAAAACATTGATTGGGGGAGAGGGTTTCGCACACAAGGCCTCACAAAGCAGTCAATGCATTTGGCTGTGTAGACTGTACGATAATATGGAGAGCGGATTTGGAGAAATTAACCGAATCTGGGAGACGGTTTTAACAGTCTAAATAGAGTGCGGTGGTCTTTCAGGATTTTCTTTCTTTCTTTCTTGATTGTTTCTCTCTGTTTCAATAAGAGAAGCTTTCTGAAACAAAGGAGTAACAAAAGAAAAGAGAGAGCACACCAACCTTCTCGAAGCTCTGAGGGATGGAAGGGGGTTGATGCGGAACACAATGACGTGAGGAGAGAGAACGAGGAAACACAGAGAGAATAAAAACGGCCTGCGCAGAGCCACACACGCACACACATACAAAATCACGCATACACACACAATCTAGATGCTACAATCATTAGAAATGGTTCAACGGATGCACAATGGTGCCAGGAATGTTTTTGGGGGGGTTTTTTTGGACATTAAAAATGTAGTCATAATAATACATCTAATTGACCTTGTACAGTAATGGGCAAACTCAGAGGTGGGCAAACTTTTATGCTCAGGGGCCTCATTTAATTTCTAAAATAGACAGATGGGCCAGGTTATTTGTAGATAAGATACAAAAAAATAAAAATAAAAACATAAACGCACTGTATATTTCACTGAACCTGGCCAGAACTTCCAAAGTCAAAATTTGGCATATTTAATATTTTTTCAAAAATCTATATTTTTGGTCAGTCCATACATGTGGGTGCCATTTTTATGAAATATTGCAAAATGTTGACCAATCTAAAATGTTCAAAATGTCTTGTTCTGTTTGATAAGATAACATACACCTTTATTTATCCCACTGTGGAGAAATTCACAAATGATACAATGTTAATGATTGAAAAAAACATGTTGTTTTTCGGGGTACAAGGTTTTGGCCTGACGCCAGTGATGTAGACAGTGTTTAATAGGCTTGGATCTTGTTAGGCTTCTTGTTTACAAAACCTTCTGTTAATTATTATTTTTTTTTTTAAAAAGATAAATTATTCAAAAGACATTTTCAATTTGGCGGAAAATGCTATGTTAATAAACATGTAAGATTTGTTTTTTTTTTTAATACAATAACTCATTTTAAAATAGTTGTATTTGTAATTGAATTCTAACTAACTACAATGTAAAATTTAGGGATGGGCAAGTACCAATTCCAGGACTTTTTTCAAGGTTTCGGTACGCGCAACGGCGGCCGATACAAGTATTGGCCGTCATTTTGTGGCCTTTTTACAATCAGGAACCAGAAATTAAAAAATAGAATAGAACATTTAATTTGATTTCATGGAAGTTTAATAATAAATTCTATATTGGTAGATATAGATCTTTCTTTGGGGAAAATTTCTAAACTACGGTGATATTGGTACTTGATATCGGTGACTTCTCAAGAGTTGAGTACTTGTCTTGATATAGGTCTGAAAAAAAGTGGCACCAAACACCCACCCCCCAGCCCCCAAAAATATATTTATTTGATTATTTAGAATAGATTAATTAACCAATGATTAAAAAAAAACAACTACAATTTTAACTAAGCAAAGTTGTACGGGTACCTCTGATGTTTTGTGGCCTCCCGCTCATACTTCACAAGTACAGTTCAGTTGTCTTTAACTTTTATGTTAAATTTATAAATTCAACTGGCGCTTTACTTCCTACATCTGCATTTCATCTTTAAGAGCTGTTTGTTTTTAGACAATTCAATTATTTAGGTCCAGTTTCCATTTTACTTGTATGCACAGTAGATTTGAAAACTCATTCACTGTCATTGACAAGTATATTAAACTTTAACTTGTAAACAACTTTAACTGATGCACAACCACCAGTGGATGGCATCGATGGCCCATTTCATATAAGAGATCAGCAGTTTGTTAGTCCAATGGCAATGGGAGAAACGACTGCATTTGACGCAACCTACCCTACTGATTGCATAAGTACGACGGTTTATTAGGGCCACGTATAAATATATTTTATTTTATTCAGAGAAAAAAAACTCGCAAATTTATGAGTTTGTGGCAAATTTGCGACTTTATAAAGTGGCAGATTTGCGAGAAAAAACAAAAAAATTTACAAGAAATACACGTAGTGTACTACTCGACTGTTTGTGCCAATACTTTTCGGTCGGGTTTCCAAATAAGGAGATTTTATTTGCTTTAGCATAGATTAACGATGGTAAGCATTCGCTCTTGTGTACCATTGTGTACGGCCACTGGCCGGCAACAAACACGCCTGACTTTGCAAAGGTCCACACCCGGACGGCTGAAACATTTAAGTTATTTTATTAAAATATATATTTACTTTTAAATTTATGTTTCAATAATTATTATTTACACATTCATACATTTTGCTATTAATTTGTACAAGTAATTAAGTTGATGTGTCGAATCTGCTGCTCTCCGTCATTCACTAGCATTTACCTAAAGTGTGCTAGCTTCTGATTGGTTAGTGTTAGTCATCTGATAGGGAATCGGGAAGTGTTGTCGCTCTAGCTGTGGTGAATGACGAGTAAAGTTTAAATTTAAGAATAAATTCGTCTCCATCCTGCCTTTTCATTTTATAAACAGTGTCCCATTAACCACCAACGAATCCTCACATGATTAGAATATAGCTACGCTACGTGTATTTCTCGTAAGTTTCTGAATTTTTTTCTCGCAAATTTGCCACTTCATAAACTCGCAAATTTGCCACTTTATAAAGGCGCAAATTTGCGGGGAAAAAACTCGTAAATTTGCGAGTTTTTTTCTCGGAATATTGCCCCCAGCCTTTAAAAAATCTATATTTATAAGTGGCCCTAATACGCCGTCGTACATAAGAATGGAAGGCGAAAGGAGAGAGTCTATCCTTTCATTTGGTAGACTTGATGGACTGTATATACAAAAATCAAACACAATATTATGTGGGTCTTGAAAATGTTCTAAAAAAGCTGGCAGTGAAGAGTTTTAATTGAATCATTATTGAAGTATTTTTTCCTCATTTTTGAGACTTTCTGCACTACAGTATTTTAATCCTGGTCATGATGATGGTACTTAGAGAGCTAATTAGTTTTCAAGGTTGTGGAAAAAACACACAAAATTGAGCGATCACTGATGCTTATTGGGCTGGATTACAGAACGTAGCGGGCCTCAGGCTATCGTTTGCCCACCGCCGGTCTAACTCCTCAGGTTGGAAAGCCTCAAGTAGAAAATTGATTTTAATACACAGTGACGTTTCCATGCAGTTAAACCGTGGTGTGTTTGCCACCGTACCACGGTTTAAGATGGACTTGTTAAGGTGGGAAATGCCAAACAAGATCAACATGTACTGCAGACAATGAGTTGGTTAGTAGTACTTGTTGAAAGAGCACAGTAATGGAAAAGACGTGTTTGGTTATAAGGCGACAGCACCTCAGCAGTGGTGATTTCACGGTGTTTTGTCTCTAGTTCTGTATGTGTGTGTTTTTGTTGCATGTTGTGTTTTCAGGCCCTACCTCGCACGTAGAGGTTGGCTGGCGAGGAGTAGCGCACACCTTGAGAATTAGTGGCCACGCACTCGTACTTCCCTTGGTCGGTTTCCTCGCTGTTCTCGATCTGGAGAGCTCCTGAGGGGATGAGAGAAGGAAGAATGATGTTCAGTCAAAGACGTTTTTGATGGCATCCGGCTATCACATGCTTCGTGTCTGCTTGTTGTTCTTTTCCTATTTCCTTTTTCTTGTACATTGTGACCCTGAGGGATCTTCACTTCTATCGCCTCAACATCCATCTAAGTCTGCTTTGCTATTTCTTTTGTAGCGAGGCAACGTTTGAACTGAGTACAAAAAATACGAGGCAACTCTGTCCTTCCTTAAAAATAAAAGGTGGCTTGAGATACAAGTGACCTGTCATTTATTTATTTTTTAAACTAAAAGCCATCGTTCAGCTGATTTGACATTTGAGATGCTCTATGGTGGCGGTGAAGCAGCGGTATGGCAGATAGAGAACATTTCTTCAAAAGAGAGACGACAAGCTAATTAACTCATTCACTGCCATACATTTATGAAAAAAAAAGATTATTAAAAATTAGGGGCAAGAGGCGATAATTTTTTAAAATTTGTAATTAATCGCATGACTTCACCAGTTAACTCACGATTAATCACGAATTTTATATCTGTTCTAAATGTACAATATAAAATTCTAGGTTTTCATACTCTTGTAAACAAAAGTGGAAACAAATGTTAAACTAATAGAAATAGTTCAAATGAATTTTTGACATTTATAGCCATCAACAGTATTGAATGAATTAAAAAAAGAAAGAACATATTATTAAAAATTTGGGCCATCAGGCGATTAAAGTTTTAATTGTAATTAATCGCATGACTTCAGTAGTTAACTTGTGATTGATTAAAAACTTCATATCTGTTCTAAATGTACAATAAAAAATTCTAGGTTTTCATACTCTTGTTAACAAAAGTGGGAAAAAAAAGTTAAACTAATAGAAATTGTTCAAATGAATTTTTGACGTTTATAGCCGTCAATGGCAGTGAATGAGTTAATGCCACTCCCGGGTAAAGTTTATTGTCCAACAAAACATAAAACAAATATATTAAGTTAGATGTTGTGCATTTAATAAAACAACCACATAAGCTTTGACTTAGCTTAGCTTGTCGTTTAGCTAAATGCTAACAACAACAAAAACATAACGCTTTAGGGAATGGATATTGGAACAACATGTGTAGACTTACAATATAACAATGTATATATACTGTACCATTTATTCTCTGTTAAAAAAAATTATATTAATATAATATAATATTGCTGAAGTTTACAGCAGTTGTGAATCTGCACGAATGTATTATACTGCCTCCGGTGGCCATGTCACACAGACCAGAAGGCGTTACAATGAATTAATTATGACCCACAAACATTTAAACATTTACATTCTATATATAACTATGTAATATGTGTGTTTATAACATACAATGTTATAAAGTTAACATTTCCTTATAAAAACAAAAACAAAAAACAAATTACAGTTATTTATTTATTTTTGTATTTTTGAAAGGAGTCTGGAATGGTAAATGTCATTTCATTCTTTACAATGGTGAAAGAGGATTTGAGGTACAAGTGTTGTGAGTTACAAGCATGGTCACATCACAAATTAAACTCATATCTCAGGGCTGTATAGACTGTGGCCAATGTCACACCAAATGAATGCACAAAGTTTGTGAATTAAAAAGAAGTCCCAGAGAGACTTTTTGTAAACTTTAAAGAGACATAGTTTCATACCCCACAGCAACAAGCCAATGATGCTCTTTAACTCATCCGTGTGCCTCTTACTTCCTCAATTTTCATCCTCCTACTTTCTGTGTCTCCTTAAACTAAAATTATTCCCAACATTTGTCAGGTGTTCTTTTCTTCATCTGGTTTCAAAGAGTTCTATTCTTACTGCTACTTTATTCCCACTCTTGCTAACGGGCCTTTTGAATTACCAGCAGTGATTTTTTTTTTTTCTTGCAGCCTACTGTGTCACATTCATCTCATCCAAAACCGACTTTGACATGAAGCCTGAGGAGGAAGTACATAACCAGGGTTTACACTCTGCTGCATTGCGCTGAGCAAAGGCAAAAAAATAAAAAAAGCATAACAATTCAAAATACACACCTCATATACACACTAACTGCAGAACAAAAGGAACCCACGCGGTCATAGACATATACCAATGCATCCACACACAAACTTTACCATATTATACAAAGAGGCACATTAAATCCCTCAGGCTGGTTAAATATAGTATATACACTAATATATATATATATATATATATATATATATATATATATATATATATATATATATATACTACTAAAGTATGAGCATTTCAGCTGATTTCTGCTCTCATAATGTCAAGCAATGTGTGTGTTTTCACCACCCTGCTTTTAATGGGGATGAGGGGAGCCGCTTCGATTGACTGGGAGTCATCTGCGTTCCATTCCACAACAGTGCAAAATAACAAAGAAAGAACCATCCATGTGCTTTGAGCTATACCTGCGCTGGGCATGAAAAAAAGGGTGCGTAGTGTTAAACTGGTTTTCACCCTTTCAATTTTCCAGATTTTTTGGGGGGCGTGGTTAAAATATGGTCCAATGGCGCAGTTAGGTAATGATGACCACAATATTTACCGCAATTGCAGAAGACAACTGGGACTATTTACATGGATTAAAGGGTATAATATAAATTATGTATGTCTTATGTGTAGCTAAAAAAAATTGGAGGTGTCAAATATTATTTTAAAGTATTATTATAATATATTTTTTATTTTTTTTATTTAGGTGAGAATCTAATTGTGATAATAGCTAGCTTTCGTCTTTAAAAAAATGTAATAGTATAATAAAAACTTCCATTTATAAGATTTGTCCATTTTAAGATTAAATTGCTGAGCAAAGCAATCGTGTTTCCATAAGATCCTCATTTGTAGCCCTTCATTAATTTCAGAGTGGGACAAATGTTTCTGTCTTGGTGGAGGCAAATGCTTCTGTAAAAATTTGTGATCCGGGTCCAATTGCAGCAAATCAAAAGGCCAACAAACTGTCCCGATCCCTGTTTCTTACTAAAGGCGGGTCACCTTCTGCTGTTGGCCTTCATCCAAAAGCATTCCAAAGCACTGGTAGCAATATTTGCATAGTAAATATCTTTTTTTAAGGTTTAGTTGCAGTCATGACTTACACAAAACACTGATGTGGAATGTTGTAGTGAGTGTTACTCTATATTACAAGCTGAGATAAAACAGCTGCATAATGTCGGTTTAATGAACACCGTTTTGCTCGTATTTCCCTTTTAAATTAAATGTAGTGCAGTACTGCTGTGTAGAGAAGATAACTGTCACAAAACATTAAATCTAATGGTGGACTCTGTGCCGTTTTCCATTGCATTCAACTTGTACATGATTTAATCAACCAAAAGAACTAATCAGATGAGTTCTAATATCTTGCAAGTGGGTATTTCGGTGCCTTTTGCATCATTCTTCAAGGGAGATAAAGTTTGATTTGTTTCAGCCATTTTGGTCTCAACTTTTTGAGCTGAGGCTGAGCAAGCGAAATCAATCATCTACCTGAGTCCTTTTTTCTTTCTTTTTCAAACACATGAAAGAAAAACAGCTCATGGATCTCTTGTTTTTCTTCATTTTCTTCCTTTTGCTCACAATTCAGAGAAAGATTGTGATGAACAGGATTAAGAAATCAGGTCTTCTTCAGAAATGAAGTATAGTCAGGAATACAATCAGCGGTGAGACAGACATAAAGAACACAACTCTTGTCTGGTGCAAAGGTCACGGTGGGTGCATACTGCGCATACTCAAACGAGCAGCGGTCAATCACAATGCAAGTCAGTTTAAGGATGACCTACAAAAAGAGAAAGTCGAGGAAATAGAAATGGAAAAGTAAGCTGCTTAGAGAGCCAGACTGAAATATGATCTCTGTCAACCCAGTTGGAGGAAAATGGTGGAAGGTGTATCATGACTATCTGGCTGAAATGATACAGCTTCAAGTGACAGCTGTATCGGTTCAAATGGGACACCTGGAGTCAACTAGGGAAGGTTGGGTGCTAACATCTATTAGTAGAAGAATAGTAACTTCACACCATTGAATCACTTGATTATGATATCTTAAATACGAGTCATTATGTGAACACTGGAAGACTTAAATATTCACGCTAATGCTTTTTGTAAGACAAAATGTAACGCCAGTTTCTCGCTGACTGCGGTTCGGACACGGAGCGGTGTCCGTACGTAACACAGAATGCGGTACGTGAGTTATACGTGTCGGGAAAGCTACACCTGCGAGACCACAAGATCACGGGGGTTCACGCGATAACAACCATGAGAGCTGCTTTTCTTTCACTTTGTTACGCTTTTTGGACATTATTTCTGCGACTTCTACCAGTTTGTGTTTAAATAGTGTTATTTTGTCATGTTTAATTTATTGTGAGCTTGCTTTTTGTCTTTTAAATGTCCAACTCATGTCAAGCTATAGCTTCCCAAGACAACACACTTTATATCATCATTTGGTCCATCTCTATAAACTCATTCACTGCCATTGACGGCTATAGAGGTAAAAAAAACATTTGAACTATTTATTAGTTTCACATTTTTTTTCTACTTTTGTTAACAAGAGTATGAAAACCTAGCACATTTTTTACTGTACATTTAGAACAGATATACAATTTGTGATTAATCGTGAGTTAACTAGTGAAGTCATGTGATTAATTACAATAAAAACATTTAATCACCTGATGCCCCTAATAAAAAAGAAAAGATTATTAAAAATGAGGGGTGTCAGACGATTAACATTTTTAATTGTAATTAACCGCATGACTTCGATAGTTAACTCACGATTAATCACAAATTTTATATCTGTTCTAAATGTACAGTAAAAAAATTATAGGTTTTTATACTCTTGTTAACAAACGTGAAAAAAAAGTAAAGTGAAACTAATAGAAATAGTTTAAATGAATTTTTGACGTCTATAGCCGTCAATGGCAGTGAATGGGTTAAGTATGATAGTAAAAAAAAAAAAACGAGTTTGCAAATGGTTTTATTTTTAAATATACCAGATACTTCGAAAGGTGTCGCCTGACTTTCTGTCTGGCTCTTGTCATTTCTTTAGCTTCATTAAAATCCGCACCTTGTGGAAACGTTCCACAGATCTCAAATGCATTCTTTTTCTTGCTGTGTCCGTACGGATGCCGTTCCGTATTCGTTTCACAGTGAGAACCAGGCATGAAGGGACCTACACATAAAATTTACTTTTTTTTTTTTTAATGTCTTTTTTTTAATCTATTAATAATATCGCTAACCCTTACGCTCCTGGCTATCTATTTACTTTGGAGTCAGCCAGCACACAACCAATATTCAGGCCTCCTATGCACTTCATAGTTCATTTTAGATTCTTTTTAAATTTTGGAGCTCTTATCATGGGCTTGCCCATGCCTCTTGAGCAGTGCTATGCTAAGACATGTCCCAGGCTGTGGCTACACGTGTTTAGCTAAAGCATATGACCTGTTAAAAAACAGCATGAATTGATTTTTTAATTTTTTAGACTAAAGGCCTACTCAGCAATGTCACCATGTAGGAAAGCAAATATATTGATAGTAAGAAGGTGTGTTACCAGATAGTGAGGTCAAGGGTCACCCATATATAGCAAGGGTAACAGTTGTACTGTTTGGGCAAAGGAATATGGGTGTTTTGCTTACCTTGCCATTAAACATATTTTTACAGGCTACAATGACGGGATAATATCATTGTGATTTAATATAATTTCTCAAATAGAAACTTGATATGGGTGTTACTCATGTTTATTGTAATTTGTTTGGATAATTGAATATGACTGATTGTGATTTATGGTCCTCCCCTATATGTAAAAGCAAGTGGAGAAGGCTTCCCTGTAAAACTTTTTCATTAGAGGGTTGTATAAAAAAAAATGGAAGGATGAAAGGGTGCTTTAAAATTATTTGACATTAATGTATTAAACATGTAGAAATCAATCAAGAACGCAATTATATATTGTTCATATTTTTTTGTTATTTTTGGAAAAATTGCTACTTAACAGCTTTCTGTTAAAGGTGATAAGGCAAATAGTTTAGGATTTTCAAGATTTTGGGGTGGCCTTGGCTCTGTATCCCACTAGACAAATCCACACCCATACCGAAAAGCAAACAAATCCCATCTCCACTTTCAGAACCAAAACAAGTGCAAACTGTAGGAGTAGTGTGTGCGCGTGTGTGTGCGTGTGTGTGTGTGTATGTGTGTGTGTGCGCGCGTGCGTGCGTTCGTGCGTGTGTTTTAGCTAGCCTTTTGGGCCATGTCAAACGTCAATTTTCGGATATGGCGCAGGCTACTAAAAAATGGATAGTCGGCTGCAAATGGACCCCATTCGCCAGTTTGGACACCTCTGCCATCTCCTGCATTGAATATATGTTTTCCATTTTCTGTTTGATAATAGGAAAGTGGCAATAGATGTTTTAGTTTTTCACCAAGTCACTGTTGTGGAGGATTTTTTTTTATCACATTGACAAGCCCCCCCCCCCAAAAAAAAAAAATATATATATATCAAGCCTCCTGATTCTGCTGTTGGGCAAAACCTCACACTTGTTTCCAAGTCATTTAATGGCTTCTCTTGCCCCACTTTACCTCTCTGAGCTGTTCCATCTCTAAACTCCTGCCTGCTTCCTCGGGTCAGCTGACCAACTGCTCCTGGAGGTACCACAGTCTAAGTGAAAGTTCATATGGGGATAGCACTTTTTCTATTGCTGGTCTCAAACTATGTGATGTCCTCCCGGTGCACATTTTCGAAGGGTGCCTTAAAACCCATTTTTATTCCTTTGCTTTCAACACAGCATGATACTCTGCACTTGTTTATGTGTCCTATTTGTTTTTATTGTTTTTAACTTTGTTATTGTTTCACTGTTTTCAAGTTGTGTTAGGTTTAATTGTCTCATGTTTTATCTTTGATTTTTATTATGTGCATCACTCTGTTTCAGCTGGGGTTGGATTTCAAGTGCTCTATAAATAAAATTGAGTTTACTCTCCTTGTTAACATACCAAAGGCTACTAATAATTTCGTCAAGTAGGTTTTGTCAAAAATAATAAAATAGCCTTATTTGTTTACTATCTAGTATCCAATAAAACAACGTCCTACAGTCTCTGAGTCTTGCCACTTTCCAACTTTGCCCAACCTTTACTCACACCACAATTCTTAGGTAAGGCAGGTCTATCCATTACCCAGCAGTCAACCTCCGGGGCCATATTGGAGGCCATCTGCTTGGCCGCGGGCGTCAGAGTCCGTTAAGTGCCTTGGTAAACTCGCCGACTCTTAGTCTCTCATGCCATATACTGACAGATAGATTGTCATGCTTCACCTCACCCGGAACTAGTGAGCTAGGTGGTAGAAAAACAAGAAAGAGAGTGAGATGGATCCGTTGATGACCTATGAGCATTTTTCTGAAAAGCTCCTTAGTAAATTTAGTTCATTTATTCCCACAGTACATTCAGTCAGCTGCACTGCTTCCTGTATCAATTTTTTTTTTTTTTGTCTAATCAGATTTCAGCTTCTACGTGCTACCATGTCAGCCTAATTTGCCAAGGGCCTTCAGAATCACGTGCTGGTCCATGTTACTAAAACTTTTAGCAATGGGACTGTTTCTTAAACCAATCCGATTTCAAAAATGTTCTCATCGGGCCAGAGTGCTGGCCTTTGATATCAGAAAATTTCCATTCTCTGATTGGTTGGTGATAGCAAAAACTGTTACAGCCAACTTCAACAGGCAACACATATTTGAATAAATGCTTTGGTTTTGTCATGTTACCAGAATCATCTTCATTGGCCAAGTATGTAAAAACACACAAGGATGTCTGTCTTCTCAGTCCCAACACGTCTAAGAAACATGAAAAATAGGAATGACCAACAGGGAGACAGAACGGGAAGCCTGGTTGTTCGCTAGTTAGCGCTCCGAGTTTCTTCAATGGGGAAAAAGGTAAACATGAGAAAGGGTAGAGAGAGATGAGGGGGGGAAAACAATTTGAGCCTATGCGCCTAGAGAGGGGTCACATATGGTAATTGGGAGGACACTTTTAAATAGATGAAAATCTATTTTTATCTGCTCCAGTTATACCTGGCATAGTAACATGTTGTGATATTGTGCTTTTATATGGTATTCATGCTTTCTATAATGATGCCATGATCGTGGGGGTCTTAAGAGGGGGATTAAGTTGGGTAAATCCCCGCTGAAGGCCCAAGTACCTAATGCAAGACCCTCCACTGCTATGTTCCCATAAATGGATTGAGGCTATGTCATTAAGAGTTTGTCCTTCGGAAAACAACAAAAATCCTCAAAGGCACTGTTTATGCACCCTTGACACTTGACTTTTACAGCTAGGGAACATTTTCAGCCCTGAAAAGGGCACAATGGAGTTCGATAATTAGCCCGATGGAATACGTTAATGTACTTTGTGCCTTGAGGGACAGAAATTGATTGCAAGTCTATTTCTGGAAGTATGGAATCTTTCTAAAATAGGGTGCAGTTATCTCCAAAATCATTTTTCATCCTCACCCATAAAAACCACAGGAATATTTCCACGTTTCAACAAAGGAAAAGAGAGCGAAGGAAAACAACATTTATGTCCCCAAACACACCCATGGCTGTGATCCAGTGAGAGCTGGCAGCCGTCTCCCAAATCAGAGGCAGAGCTTGGAAGGTGCCCTCATTTAAGTGATCGTAAAGGAGCGTCATCCACACAACATCGTGCCACTATCTTGTGCATCGCTCAGGTGTAATTGATTTCCTCTAAGGCATCTCACTGCAGCGTTTGGTTCATTATACAGCGCATTTTGTTGCTCAGCTCTGTCGCGCTTTTGTTGAGTTGAAATCCCATTAAACCTCACACAGAATCGTACGTTGCAATTTGTCTTGATGCTTTTTCATCAGAGTGATACTTGGACTAACACGCTGCTCTTGTGAAGAAATGTCATGTCTGGGTAACTCCCAACAAAGGCCCAAATAACTATCGGACAAGATGAGATGAAATATACCACAGTAGATGATTAAGCACATGTGAGATGGCAGAATATTGCGTGAGACCTCAGCGTACCGCAGGAGCAGGGTTGGGAGGGTTACTTTTCAAATGTAATCCGTGACAGTTACAAGTTACCTGCTAAAAAAATGTAGCTATTAACGTAATCCAAGTAACATAATATTTAAGTAATGTAACTGGATTACTTTTGGATTACTCCCATATTGAGTATGCTCATGAAGACAAAATAAAAATAAATAAATATCACCACAATATAATAATATTAATAATAATAATATTCTATACAATGTGCCCCTGCTATTTGCGGGTGATAGGGACCCGAGCAGCCTACAAATAGCAAAAATCATTGTGTAATTGAAAAGCATGTAGGCTATTGATTGATTGATTGATTGATTAAAGGCCATACGCTGTTTTCGAACTGTCACTGAAAGCAACTACAATTCACAGTTTGATAGACAGACAGACAGATAGACAGATAGATAGATAGATAGATACAATGAAGATGATGATATCCCAGTCACAAGTTTAGCCGTGTATATGTTGTGTATGATGTTTAAATAGTGAATTGGTGGGAGGAAGATTTGTTTGCAAGGTGTAACTCACATTATGGTTGTAGACTAGCGGGCTAGCTAGCAAGAAGCTACAGCGCGTAGCATGTCGATGGACTCTCAGCTCAATCTTTCGCTCAGAGTAAGTTCCAGTGTGTACCGGCTGTCATTTCCTCCTCCCGTCTGTGAAGCTTTTTCAAACTGCCCGCTTGTGAAGGACACGACTAGTAAGTTTGTTCGTTCCCACCTCCCCGACATGTAGCAACGGTCCCACTCGCGCAGGCGTGCACGCGCTATCTCTCGCTCTGTGACTCTCTCTCTCTCCCTCTCCCTTTCGCTCTGTCTTTCTCTCTCTCCCTCTTTCACACTCTCTCTCTCTCATCGTAGAAATTGTAATCCCTCGAATCAATCCCCATTTTTAATAAATGTACCTGTAATCTGATTACATGCTTTTCCCTGTAACTGTAATGGAATACAGTTTCATTTTTTTGTAATCTGATTACATACATGTATTCCGTTACTCCCCAAGCCTGCGCAGGAGGTTGCTAAGCAGCAGAGGACTAACTGAATGCTGGCTGCCGGCTTTGCTTTTTCTTTAGCTATTTTGACTTTGGCTTGTCAACAAGGACTGATAAGAGAAGAAGCAGACTGACATCATTACACTCATGAACAACTTAAGGGTGGAGTGTTTTTAGTTTTTTACACTTTTTTTTCCCACCAGCTGAAGATTAGTGCTACTTCACAGGGTGTGAGAAGCAGCTCTGAAATGTGGGATTTTCTGTATGGATCTTTATGTGCTAATAACCTATTTTCATTCTTGACTGAACATTGACATGAGGGGAAAATGTGAATTGTGTTCACAAAATTGATATACTGTAATGTTTGCAAAAATAAAAAATAAAAAATGCCAATTTGTAGCAACGAAGCATGTGTAAGATGTGCACAAAATACAAATTTGTGGCCACAAGGTATCGATATTGTGCCATACTGGAGAGTTGGATACAAAGACGTTTTGAAAGGAAATTGTGGAGGGGAATCGGGGACAGACTGGGAACAAAATTCGGCCAGGGGAAGAGACAGCGGACATGCGGCGATTCCTTGCCTTATTTTTATGCTGGTGTGACAGAGAATGTTAACGACCATTAATTTATTTTATGCTTAAACGACAGTTAATGTCAGGAAATGTTACTTAAAAATGTGACCATTATAAAGCTATTATGATGACGACAGTTTAGCTCTGATTATTTTCATTTCCTGTAGTAAAACAACAAATAGGGATGGAACAGTTTGTGTTTGACTTTGGAGGCCTTTCATTAAAAATCAGTGAATGGATTAGCAACATTAAAACTTCAGTGATGTGGATGAGCAATTCAAATTTCCTACCAGTGCGATCACTTGGTATGCAGCTACGCTGTAACATCCGTTCAGGTCAATCATTTGAAAGCCAGATCACTTTTAGATCAGGTCACTTGTTGAAGAAATGTTTGGAAGTTCCTGAAGCCGCAGTCGTACAAATAGAGATTGCAGATGAAAGGTTGACAAAGGGCAAGAGTGATCAGTGAAGTATGTCGGCCGACAGCGGTGAGATAGCGAGGCCGGCGGCACAGATGAGCCCGGAGAACGTGGGTTTGAGCTACAGCAAAATGATTTTGCCTCACCATCACTTTCATTACCCCCGAGGACAGCTGAGGGAAAATAGCTGAGGAATGCTTGTCTGCTTATTCCAGGAGAGACTGTGCGGTCTCCGCAGAGGAGCACAAACAAAGCTGAGCAAACTGTCTTTAGTGCAAAATGTTCATCCCTCCGCCTGCCTGTCAATACACACGTGTTCTCCAAAAGCAAACATTCTTTCATTTGACGTGACTTCAGTGTGAGTAATAGATAAGACAGGGATCATTTCAATATCAAATCCACTTGACTCCATATTCTTTGGTTTTGAGCTGTTTCTGTGATGCATGTTTAATTTAGTGAGTTTGTGAGGCATGAGTTGGTTTGTGGCACATCTGAGTTCTGTGCTTCAAATATTATGTGGACTTTTAAGTACAGGAAAGTCCCAAATGTTGATTAAAAACAACGACTTTCCCCTTGGCTGCAGAATTAAGCAAATTCATAAAATTGGCTTTGAAAAGGTTGTAAATCCCCACAGCGTCAGAGAGGAGCATGTAATCTCTCAATCATAATCACAAATAAAGCATGATAATCGCCAAATTTAGAGCAACGGGGATTTTATACGATAGCATTGCTAAGCTTTAAATGCAGTTTTATTTGCTTTTTGTGAAACTGAATAGGTTGGAAATTTCTCACCTGATCGGAGCTGTTTGATGCGGCCTTGGCTGGTGCTGGGTTCAATGGGCAGAAAGTCCTTGAACCAGGAGATCTCTGGGTCGGGGATCCCGCTGGCGGCACACAGCATGGTGGCCGTCCTTGTGCGCTCTACCACCTTCAGCTGAGGGCCCATATCGATGCTGGGGAAGCCAAATGGTAACAGGTCCTCTGGAGGGGTGTATAAAAGACAAAGATAATGCTTAGCATCAATGGAAGATGAGCAGACTGAAAACGATTTGCAAATTAGAGTGAAACTAAGCCAAAGAAGGAAAATAATAACAAAGAACACAGAACAAACACAGAACAATGACAAGGAAAACATGTTGCATGTTACAAGACTTGAGTGGAAAAGCACTGAACCAAATGTGTATTAAACACAGTAAACAGTAAAGTTGTGACTTTGTCAGACCTTAAAGTGTAAGCAGAGATTCTTATCTTTGACTTTCTGTTAGTTAGACTCGAAAAAACAACTTTTGAACAAGACCTCTACAAACAGTGTGAAACTGAAGCCGTACCTTGTTCAAACCGGCTTCATCTTGTATTATACATTTTAAGACAGTTGTAATCAATTTCTCATCTCAACACTTGCTTAAGTATAACATTGCATCCTTCCATGCATTTTACCTTTTTGATACACTTATCCTTCTTATATTTCCCATTTAAAACACTTCTGATGATAACATAGCCACATGACTATTCATGTAAAATCCACAGTTTTGTACGTATGTGTGGTTACATTTGAAAGTGCAAAGGTTTGGTACATAACACTTCATTTTTGAAGATGTGGAATATTTAAAGATGGTTATGACAATAACTTTGCTGAGAATCCTGAAAGAATCCTTCCAGGAGGACATGAAAGAGTGGCAGAGAAGCCTGGGAAAGTGTGTTAGACTCCAGGGAGGTTACTTCGACAGAGAAAACTTGTTTATATTTTGGATCTTTTGTGAACACAGTCCTGGATTAGAGGGTGGCACGGGAGTAGATTTCCACTCCTGTCCCATCCCACTCCCACAGAAAGAATCCCGTCCAGTCCCAGTCCCGGACCATAGTAAAAAAAATAAAAATTCCCGGTGAAAATGACTTCCATCCTGCTCCCATTCAGAATGTCTCCCACTCCTGTACTGCTTCCTCCTATTGGATAATCTCTCTCCGGTCTGCTCCCATCAACTTTTTATCCTGTCCTGACCCGATCCCGTGATTAAAGACAAAAAATTACTGAAATGAAGGATTCCCGAAAAAATGTCGCCCTCCAATCTGGATCTAGTTCTATTCTGCTCTATTGATCTAGCTTGGTCTATCTTGATCTATCGATCTATCTGGATCGATCAATCGATCTATCTATCTGGATCTATCAGGATCGATCTGGAACGATCTGGATCGATCTGGATCTACAGTTGTGCTTGAACATAACTCTAAATGTACTGTACATAAGCCAAACGTCGTTTAGTGACACAAACGTGCTATGAATCATCACCAAAATTCACAAGCACATGTCTACTAATGTCAACTTCAGCGTCTGAAAATATCATAACAATTGCTACAGTATCTATCTATCTATCTATCTATCTATCTATCTATCTATTTAGCTAGCTAGCTAACTTTTTTTGCTTCCCTGGCAAAAGGGACAGGAATATCAGCTTTATGTTGCCCCTTTCATTCATTCATTCATTCTATCTATCTATCTATCTATCTATCTATCTATCTATCTATCTATCTATCTATCTATCTATCTATCTATCTATCTATCTATCTATCTATCTATCTATCTATCTATCTATCTATCTATCTATCTATCTATCTATCTATCTATCTATCTATCTATCCATCTATCCATCTATCTATCTAAGCCAGAGTGCTGTATCAATCCGGCCACGCATGAATCCTCCCTCGTTTCTTTCAGCAGAGAAACATAAGCCATTCACACAAACGTGGTGATGTGAGAGCCACTGTTCCCCGCCTTCCACATCTGCAGTGGCTTGAAAGAGGAGATACTAGCAAAGACAGCGGGGCCACTATATCCGTCCTCATTAAAGCCGCAGGTTTTTTTCTCTCAGCTAGCTAGTCATTAGGTGATTTAGTAGGCGGGCAGACGTGCAGTAAGGTTCGCCGTGTTTCTGACAGGCCGTCACTACAGGAGGATAAACAGACCGCCCAATCGCTAAGAGAGTTGCTGAAAAGACTCACAATCGTACACATTCGCACACTAAATACACAACCTACTCCCTGCCGACAAACACCAGGGTACAGTGACGGTGGCATTGAACTGTGTGCGTTTCACGGTGTGGCTCTGTGTGCTTGCAATGATTCCCGTCTAATAACTATGCAGAGACCTGCTCAGTAACAGCAGTAGCAATTAGAAGCCAGGATCAAGGGGAGGGGCAGGGCGAGCGGGGTAATAAGGACTCGTTAGCAGTAATTGTTTAAATGCAGCGACTATTACAGAGGCCGATCTGGGAAGAGTGGTCATGCTTATGGATGTCTGATTATGTTGTGAGGCTGCGGACAAGCGCGTGTACGTACCGGGATTTTGACATGTGGCAATTGTGCACTCATCTGAGGGAGTGTGTTCTACTTCATCGTAAAGGTGTTGCATGGAGTTCTCATCCAAGCAAGCCATATTGCACTTTGCTTTGGGCACTGAGGGGAAGTCATTGAAAAGGGCCATCCCCTAACACAAAGCAAGCATTGAATAGTCTTAGCGAGATGGAAGATTAAGATTAAGAAGGAATTATGCTTAACCCTACATTGATTTGTAGCTCATCTGATGATGTCTTATCCTTCCTTGAATCTAGTATACTGATAGAACAAGGTGGCAGAAACAGGAGGCAGTTTCCTCTATAGGGGGATCTGGGCTCAACCTTAGGATGGGCAGATAAGTGTTTGAGGTGGATACTACTTTGAGGATACCCCTGACAAGGTATTCTTGGCATGTAAAATCAGGAGGAGGAGTTGAGATAGGCACACTAAAGGGATTTTGGTTTACATCTGGTCTTGGACTGACTTTGTATCCCTTTGGTAGAACTACTAACTAGAATAATGTTCCAATGGCAAGAAATTTGGATCATCCTTTCTTAAAGCTACTGAACACAGAAAATTGAATTTCGTATTGCTACTGCCACCTGTGGCCTAAAAATTCAACTACATTTTCCCTTCTTCACATACACAATGCACACATGACGTCGCATCCGCAGGCAGAGGGAGGGGGAAGAAGAACCCAAGTCCAGTCTGAAAACTATTGACCAGAGCCTTGCAGAAGTTCCCATTATGAACAGCTAAGGTGTTATTAAGCTATACACGGTAACTTTTGTAGCGTACATTTTACTCAAAAAAGACTATATTCGGTCCCACTCTAAACAGAGTAAACTTTTTCGCTTGGAAGAAAGTAAAATACTAAAAAAAACAACAACAACAACAATAATAAAATGCTCAAGGGTTGAGGAATACTCCCACAACCTCCAGCATGGAAGACAGCCACCCTATGACTTGAGCTATGCTAGACTTATTGTTAGCTAACATATTGCTGATGTGTCCCAAAGACCAAAAATTTAGTTTTACAAGGATTCCACCTGACACCTGCGATATATTAACACCCAGTACGAGTGGCATGGGTCAGTGGTTAGGTTCTCTGTCTCGCAACCTGAAGGTTCTGTGATTGTTCTTGAACTGTTCTTTTTTTTTCCTCTTTCGAGGACAAACTTTACTCTGTTTAGACTGGGACATAATATATTATTTTTCAGAGTAAAATTTACTCTACAAAATGTACTATGTACTCATTAAAAATGTTTCAGTCATAAATGGTCAAATAAAAATTATATTGTAAAGATATTTTTGGGCTAATTGTTACAAAGTGCAGCTTAAACTGCCAGTATTGTAGTCAAGACTAGAGAGCATTGAAACCTAGACACGACCAAGTCCTTTGGAGGTCAAGACTGAGACAAGACCAAGAAACAAAAACAAACAAAAACTGAACAAAATGACCACTTTATTTTGTCAGTATGTTTGCAACAAAAACTAATTATGGTATAGTGTTTTTGAAAGAGTGCAAAATCTCATATCTACAGTAAGTCTAAAAATGTCCGCCCTGAGACTGGGAGGTTGTGGGTTCAATCCCCGGCCGGGTCATACCAAAGACTATGAAAATGGGACCCATTTGCCTCCCTGCTTGACACTCAGCTTTAAGGGTTGGAATTGGGGCGTTAGATCACCAAATGATTCCCGAGCGCGGCTCCTGCTGCTGCTCACCGCTCCCTCAGGGGATGGGTCAAATGCGCAGACAGAATTTCACCCCACTTAGGTGGGTGTGACAATCAGTGGTACTTTAACTTTAACTTAAAATGTGTTGTTTCACTTCTTGTCACAATCGTAATGGCCTGGTCTTGATAAAAAAGACCAAGTAAAAATGCTTTCGACTCTGAGACGAGACCAAGATCCTTGAAAAGACCAATCACGAGATCTATAGCAAAAACTTCAAACTTTTGTCCACATCTTGGCTAATGTTCTGCTTTCCATTCTTGTCACTTCCAAAACCTTATACATCCATATCCAAACACCCACCCACCCAAAAGCAATTGCTTCCAATTCCACATAGATACGAACACACAAACAGGCTCTCAAGTAAATAGGATTAAGCATCTCGATGACAGCAATCCAGATGGTCAGACACGTAATCAAGCACCCATCAGCCCCTCTGCTTCCTCCTCTCCTTGCGCTTTTAACCACTATCTCTCTTGCACATACACTCTGACACCTCCCCCATACCTGCGCCTATAATTACATATTCCACTTTCCCACAGCCGAAAAGCAATTACCAGTGGCAATTTCCTTGGCTGATAAATCAAGCCTACGGGTGGCTCTTGGGCGGAAGGACAACACAGGCTGCTGAAATGTTGTAAGCTTTGGAGTCGGTCCGAAATGTAGACCGCGGCCACGTCAAAGGTCTGCTTGTTGTTCCTGTGCTATTTCTTAGTCACTTCCTGCAGCCTCTTGCTACCTACACATATGACAGACATGCGCCATCTGCTTCCATGCACGGTGCTTTGGAGGAATAGAGCTTCACTGGTGATAGAATCAATCTTCTTTTCTAATAGGAACATCAAACAGCTGAAGGAATAAATGACACCATAAGATAAAAGTAATGAATCTCATATCTTATGCGGTCCTGTTTAGAGATATAAACTGACAATAAAAATACAGGGTGTGGACCACATCTCCCAAGTATCCCACGATGGATCAATGCTAATGATCCTGCCAAACTGACGAAAGGGGGAGGAGGGAACAGGATGAAAAGCAAGGATATCGATAGGCAGGTCAGAATGCTCCCCTGAGGTGAAGATTATGTGATGCCTTACATCTGCTGCCCTCTGCCCTGCCCCAACCTCCTGCTTTCCAGTGGGGACTCACAGGGTCTTTTATCACCACACCGTCTATGACTTGCATGGACTCCCTGGGTGTTAATTACTGCACGCCACTGCAGAGGGATCAGGATGGATCCGGGGGTTTTTTTGTATTCCGGGTCGATATTTATCAATTCAGTGGAGCATCTAAAGTCCCAAATCTCTGAAATAAGAATTAACTCTGCAACTTTGTGTTTCTTGTTTCTTTGGCTTCTGTATATATATATATTTTTAATGCCATCGCAACACAGGGTACCAGCAGAGGTATTAAGATGCCAATAGAACAATACAACAATACTGGGTGCTCGGAATGGATAAAGTCACAATAGGTCAACGTCATTAAAAACAAAATTTAAAACCCTAACCCTAACCCTAAAATGGGAATATTCAATCAACATTTAGTTAGTCAGTGTTTCTTGTTTTCTTGTAAAGCAGGGGTTTTAAACTTGCAGCCCAGGGGCCATTTGTGGCCCACAGGATGATATTTTGTGGCCCCTACTTGATGTTTAATATTAGTGCAGCCCCCACATTTTTTTGGGTCATCACGTATGCAAAGAAGCAGGAATATGTGAGAGAGGTCACCAATTTTATTCACATTCTAAAGAACCGTTAATATTCTGAACTGACATTAATAAAGATTGCGAAAACTGAATTGATTGCGAAAATTGAATTATTTGTACCTTTTTTTGCAGTATTCTCCAGCGTCATAAAATTCTATTTAGTATGTCGTTTGTGCTAATGAAATTTAAATTAATAATGATAATCTGCAGAAGGAAAATTCTAGTATTTCACTAAAGGGAGTAAATCTCTCACATGTTTGTAAATATTTTACAATTTAAACAATTACTGCTTCAATTGTAGCTTTGGGTATGACTAAACATTTAATGAGATAATTTTAATATTATATATGTATATTTACATATATTTTCTTTAAAATTATAGAATTGATATAATATATAATATAATATAATTTGATATAATTTTATTGAATATATTTAATTTAATATAAAATAAAATAAATTATATATATTTACATTTATGTTATTTTTTATTTTAGTTTTTTTTAGTGGTTACTTCTTTTTAGACCCCGGAACAGATTTCTAGTATTTCCTAATGAAATATTTGCTTCAATCCAAACATATGTGATCGAATATAATAATAATAAAAATAATAATATATATATATATATTTTTAACTAACAAACAAAAAACATTACCGTGGATGGATACTCAGTGCAGATACCGGCATATTCTGCAGATAGCGCACATGTCACAGACACTGGACGCCACGTTACAGTTGACTGGTGAGGAGAGGAGGGATGTGGGAGCTACAGGTATTGAACCAGCCTCCCGGGTGAGTCAGCGGCTGCTTGAAATAGATACTGCAGGCATGGCCTTCATCACGCTTTTCACCAAATGAATCATTTATCAGACACAAACACCGCAGTGAAAAAAAGTACAGCTTATTTTTCATCTCCTGGTTAAATTGATAAGGCAGCATATGGAAAAATGAGCAGTGCGTCTATAAACACAGAGCGTGTCAACAGCGTTTTCAGGAACATTGGCAAGGACCAGGCAGCATTGTTCCCCGGAGCTTTGTGTTTGTGCGCATCACGTACATTTTGGCCCGGTTATGTTTACAGAAGGACATCCAGGCCCGGTGCCCAAAAAACAGGCGGCAAAAGCAACCCGATGTGGGCAAATATGCAATTCATTCTAACACAAACGCGCACGCTCAAACTGGCAGAGAAGACACACGGAGTCAAGGACCTAATGCAAATGATGCAAACACACAAACGCGAGTCCAGCTTTTCTCTCCCGTGTTGCTTCGCTTTTTGTTTCCATCCCTTGCACACACAACAGAAACAAATCAGCGTCCTGGTTGCCTATTCTTCCTCCAGTTCATTTGTGTCGCAAACGGCCACGCGCATAAAAGAAGCCTTGAATAAAAGCCGATCGCAGGGAGCCTGATTCCGGAATAATCTGCAGTCCTCAGAGGCTCTAATGCTTTGACTCCTATAGACTGCAGGAGGACTGAAGAGGAGCACTTTAAATGCTAATGTTCCTTTATGAGAATAGATCACCACGCAACACAATGAAAAATAAGGCCCGCGAGTCACCTCTATCTACAAGCCTTGCTTGGGCTCAGCACTCTGATCCGCCAGCGCTAATCGAACACATCAAACATGGCCGTGTCACACGCTTCCATGCAAACAAGCGTGGCGAATCAAGGAGAAGAAAGGGGAGGCGCGAAGTAAAAAAGAAAAAAAAAATGTCAGAACGAGGCATGTTTCTCCACTCAAGGAGTGTAATCCTCTTGCAGGACGAGTTGATACCCTCTGTTTTTTTTCCCGTTTTTTTTTTTCAGCTGCTTGAGCCGCCGGCCTGCCAGTGCAGCAGACACCCGAGGGGGGGCAGGATCAGATCTGACTGTCCGTCATATGAAGGGTGTTTATGGTGGCAGATCATCTCTCCTCCCTTCTCTTCCCTCACCCTCTGCCTCCCCCACGTCATGCTTCCCTTTCTCCTAAAATGGGGCACTGGGAAGTGAGTATAATCAGGATTATACTGCACAAACCACCCGCACACAAATATTCACATACAAACCTACACTTATAAGGATGGCGTTAAAGCCTTCGCACGCAGTCATAACACAAACAAGCACACACCCTGCTGCAGTGATGAGAACCTCTCGCCCACTAGAGGTTTCCCAACATGCAGAAGTGCAGATATCCACATTTCCTGAAGGCTCAACGAAATGACTGCATGGAAGTGCTTGGTTTGCAGAGAAGCGAAAGTGGGGGTTGAGGACCGCGATTGGACAGGCAGACAGTGAGGTCAGGCAGGATAGATGACTGTATAAATGAAAAAATGAATAAAACAAGAAGAGGAGAAATTAGAAAGCGACTGCTGTGAGCCCCAAGAAGCCCCACCGTTAGTGAAAGGAATGCGATTGTGAAATGAGATAGAGTGCGGGTAATGGAAGAGAAAAGGTAACATCTAAGATGTAAGTGACGATAAACTGCCACATCTTCATCCATTAGCAAAGCCTACAGAGCAGCAAACCACATCCCGCGGCCCGCCACAAGCACCACACCGGCTGCTATTAGTGTCGGTCAACCGTTACACTAAATGGTGACATGGAGCAGGGTAGTGGACAAAAATATATATTTTTTTGCACAACTGGACGGATTTGGCCACTAATGGAAAGCATCTTGCGACATCAGGCCATTTTCTTCAGTGAATCGGTTTATGATTTTGTTTGATATTTTTGGAGACGTTACACTTAACATCAATCTTGGTTCGCATGGTCTTTTCTTAAGTACATTCATATTTTATAGCTTGCTGGGGTTCATGTCTGTAGAGTCATTGCTACTCAAATGCAGTGACTCTCAAAGGTTATGGGAAATATTTTTTTTAGACACTGGAATTGCGTAGATTTACAAAAAAAATATCATTATTTATTCATTTTTTGTTAGATTTAAGTTTGTTCATATTTCTACAGTCCAACAATAATAATAAGCAACACCAGCGCACCTGATCATTGTGGAGTACACAGCATCATAAAGCCAAATAGATGATGATATTAATCTATAGTGTGTCAATGCTGTGCAACAAGTGGGCTCAAGGAACCCCGTGTTGGTGTGATTATCATATCATGCCCTTTAAAGTGACGTGAAGTCTAAGCCGTTAAGCCGTTATATTAAAAAACAATGATGGTGAAGGTCATACTAACATAATTCTATGCAGTGTTGTATTTCATCCCATAAAAAAACGTGTATGAAAATGTGGTTAATCAAAAATGTATTTAAATTAACTACACTCATAAGAGGACAGCTTTCAAATCACAGCTGCATATTCTAATCCAGCCAGTCTATTGTTTTGCAATATAACATAATTAGATCATAGCAGAGGAAAACTACCTGTGCACTGATTTCATTTCTTTGATTCTTATTTTATTCTTATTCTTATTAAAATTGCAAATTGTTTGACAAAAAACAGCAACGAGAAAACTCTTGATGTAATCTTGTGATCAATAGAAGAGCTAATGCATTATGACTTTCAAAAGATAATAATGCTCACTATTTGTTAAGCGGGGAATCCGTTTTATGGTGCAATATGCTTGTTTTGTTTGCAATGTAGAACAGCACTGCATCATACTTAAAGCTGTTAGCTTATTAAGCTTCACAAAATGGACAATATATTAGAAACACCAATCAATATAATATCACATACTGTGTTATATTGTTCAAGTTAGACCTCTGAAATTGAAAATTGATTGAATTGATATAGCTTTTGTATTGCACTTCATTATATCTATGTAGGACCTACCTTAATATTCCAACTGTTGAATATACAATTTAGTCAGAAAAGACTAAATTGGACTGTCTTTAGCTCTCTGTCATTTTAATTTAATAGCTGATATTGACTGATTAGGGTCCAGAGAAAAATTTACAAACAAAAAACGCGAATATCAGTCATTCTTTGTACCTGGACTTGTACACCAAATGCGTGTTTGCATATTTTGTTACCATTTAAACACCAAATCTCAAATCAATTTGAATGGTACTTTTGCCGAAAAACAGGTCATCTTCCAAAAAATAAAAGATCCAAATGAAGGATCACAATGGTAAATGTCGTGCACTTCATCCACACCAGATGTCCAAAGAGCTTTAACAAGCTATTTACTTTTTTTGAAAATTTATCGTAATGTACCCAAGACTAGCATATATGCGGATAATGCGCTAACAAGGAAAGGTTTTCCCTTTTTTACTTTAAAATAATTTACTTTATAAACAAATAAATAAACCAGGGTTCTTTTCCCCCCCGCTTTTGGTAAAGTTTTATATTCATCCATGTTGTGTCTGTCATAGCAGCTAGCTAGCGCTAAGCTAACCCCTGTGAGGGTTTGTCTCGCTGATCCAGCGTCCAAATTTGAAAAGTCCCTTCATGCTAAGACGTCTTCAGAGACCAACAGAAAAGTATACCGACAAAGACGTTCACTGATACACTGCCTTAAATTGTCTCCTTTTTTTTTTTTTGACTGATTGCTAAACAGCTTATTGCTCATTAGCCGGCTAACTATCTATTAGGTGTTGGAATCATGACGTAACTCCTGATATGCTTCTGTCTAAATCCATATTTGGTATGTTGCAGAACAATAGTCTCCATAACATTGTTTAGAAATATTTAACTACAACAACCAGCTTTGATTTTATACTTGAGGTTAAATATTGTTGACATCCATCACAATCCTCTCTTCAATTCACTGTGCAGAGTTGCTGATTAGGAGGAATCAAATCAAAGATGTCATGATGAATTCATTCGGATAAAAGTTAACACAAACAAGGCCAATGTGAGCACACGCGTGCCGAGAGGCTCGCCCCCCCCAGGTGTAGTTCATGCGGTAATGGCTTTTAGATTGGGGCTGTGTACAAAGATGATGGGCCGGGTTAACAGATGGCCAAGGGATGGCGGGGCCAACCTTCTGTTCATCCCTCAGCAGAATCCTCTCCTCCGTTCTTACTTTCTTTTCCTCTTTCCCTCCACTCCTCCATCATCCCATTCCATCCCTTTTGTTTCACTTGACTCACGCCACCACCCGTTTTCCTCACCCTCTAGCTGCGCAACTGTGCTTCACCTCCCCTCGACCTCCCCCCTCCCTCTCGCCCTTGCTTCCTCAATTTCCGCCGGCAGATACGGGTTGTCTGCCAGCCCCAAGTCTAATCCCCAGATTTTTTTTTCTTTCTTCTCATGGCGTGTAGCCGCTCTAGCAGCCACCCCTTCTATTTCTTTGTCCTTTGCTGCTGTGCTGGGCAGATGGCCAGTGCTCACAGCTGCAAGTCAAGTTCATAGCGTGTTGGAGCACCACATTGGAGAATATTCCTCCAAGGAGGCTGTGAAGCGGTGATTAACCAGCGCTCTGGCCAGGACGTGAGAGTGATTGGGGCATGCTGGGATGCACCGGCCCTGCTAGCCTGCGAGCCTGATGCGACTATAAAAAGAACAGTCCGCTGCAGCTTCATGCGGAGGGTGAGCTTTGGCTCGCTACAGCGGCGGGGGTGGAGGGGTGGGGGGGGGGGCGAGGGTTGGGGGGCAGCAACCGAAGCCAGGTGCCCACACGTGGAAGAGAGTGATGAAACACAGAGGGACGTGCTCCTTTGTCCAAGGGTAGCAAAAGTACTAACTTAGTGCTTAAGTTGATTAAGTACCGTTTGTAGGCAAATGTGTATGGAAGACCAAAACTGCCACCAAAAAAAGAATAAAAAAAAAACAAAATAAAAACGGATATAAAATTAAAAAATTAAACACAAAAAATTAAAATAAATGGAAATAAAAACAACAAAATATATACATATATCGATAAATAAATAGAAATAAAAATAAAGATTCAAAAAATAAAAATAAATACAAAAATAAATGTGGAAATAAAGCGGGAAAGAGAAAGATCTCGGTTGCCCGTGTTGAGGACTAGCCTCAATACATGGTGCAGGTGCTCTACCATTTAGCTAAACCCCCGTCCAAACAAAAACACACTTGATAATGATGAACGACCTTGGGACGGAAAAAGTTCAGTATTGCATGACGCAATGCACTCTGGGAACAGAACAGTGGCCAAAAAGTGCATAAGTACTCAAACAATAGATTTTTTTTTTTCAGTTCATAATGCATGAAGTGAAGTGCAATACATTTCCCACCCCTGGTCTAGATTACTCTTACTGTTTATTTCTTTAAGCTGCATTTCAAACATCACTGGGCTCTTTTGATAGGCATTTACATAGGCCTACAACTTGTTTGTACCCATGGATACAAACAATAGTACAGAAACAAACAAAAGTACAGAAAATTTTCCCTTTGCCATTTTTTGTACCTTTTCTAACAATTAACATGACTTATTTGAGACAGTCCTCCAATAAATACGACCACATAGGTCGTTTTGAAAAGGTGCCAAATCACGACCAAGTGTTACGTGTTTTAGTTTAGCGACCTCTTTTGGCCATGTTAAATAATACAAAAGCGAGACTCGAACCCGGTCTCCTGTCCAGACGATCCGGGTTCGAGTCTGAGTTTTGTATTTTGGCGCTATTTAACACGGCCGATAGGTGTCGCTAAACTACAATACGTGACACTTGGTTGTATTTTGGTGCATGGTAAAACCACCAATATGGTCGTTATTGTTGGACTTGTTGACTTATTTCTACCTAGGGGTTCAATTGCAAAGATGGGAAATCCAGGTCCAGAAAGTAAAAACCCTGCCACAGTTGGACTTTGGCTCCAGGTGCTTGTACACAACCGACAGGTAAACGAGGTCATGATGAGAAAGAAGCACCTGTGGCTAAAGCCAACTTCTGGCAGGGTTTTTACTTTCTTGACCTGATTTTCCCATCAATGTTCAATTGTGAACCTTACAGGGTATAACCCAAAAATATGTACGTTAGAGAGAAAAAATTGACCCTACAGTACCCATAGTTTATATATTAATACTTTTATATATTTATATTTATTTATAAGTGCCCACTTCACAGCGTTGAGATGCTTCTGAAATGTCCAGACTCTATAGTACATGGCCTGCATTGAAAGGGAATAAAAGGAGCCGTTTTGATTGGTCGGCTGTGACCACTCCCACAATGACTACGCCGTCTTCCCTCTTGCAGGTCCGCTATGCACTCATCTGTGAAATGACCAATACAACATTAGGTCTAACCTGCTTGCATTTGAAATAAATTTACACCGGTCACGAAAGAAGAACCTTTTAAGCATTTTCGTAAAGCTCCATTACAAATAAGTCATGCTAACAATGTAGCAGCCGTGGCTACCATCAGCTTGTTTACAGTGCTGATGCTAGCATAGAACTGCTGTATTTTGTTGAAGCTGCATTTGAGAAACACTCTAATGCACGTAAGTGAGAGAGCCACACTCATGTCTTGCCATCAGTTTAAAAACTGCCAATTGCCCCCTTTAGTACAAAGTTAAAAAAAAAAAATCAATTATATACAATACTCACTTTGATAAATTAGCACATCAACAAAAAACTGTACACAAAATAGTGTTCCTTGTTGTTTTTAAAACCACTACTAGTTAGCGTTGATGTAACTTTGATGCTATGAAAATAATGTATTCCCGTAGCATTGCTAAAATTGTGAGTTGGCTCTTGGAAAATGCTCATTTTTTAGCTTATGATAACTAATTGAACGTGTTTTTTCAGATGAGAAGGAGATTTTTTTGAACACCAAAAGCTGTCCTTTGACTGACACAAATCATTCGACAGGATCAAGCAATTCTCTTAAATCATTCCCTTGCCAGCACAGGTCAATTGGATCTTCGACATCTGTGGCCGTCAACGGCAGTGAATGAGTTAGCTAAAGTAATGAATGTGGAAAATCTTGCTTCTTCAAATCTGATCCATTGGTTCATGTTTCTCAGTGTTTTTCCCCGTCCCAAGATCTCAATCACTGAATCAATCCATTGAGAGCTCATGTTGATTTTACCACTCTATACTTCATTTAAAGTCATGTCATCACCCGCAGAGGTTGAAAAAAAGTAACAAACCTATCACCTACTTTGACAAGGTAAAGAGTAGAAAGTATAGATAACTTGAGGTATTTCTGACTTTGTGTCCGTCTCTTCGTCTCACCTCTGATAATGGCCAGCTTTGCGGTGACTGACAGCTCTCCTTCGCTGTTCCGCGCTACGCACTCGTAGATGTTCTCGTCTCGAGGTGCTCTGAGAGGTTGGATCCTCAGCACGGCGCCTGCGCCTTCGTCAAACTCGATGGTCTGGACGGCAACAGGAAAAGGCATTAGTTTTGGCGTAGTGGAAACAGGTCCACAATAGTAAACAAGAAGATGTTAGAGTGGACCATTGGAAGTTGAGATGTCTGGCTTTTGAATTGGCTTAGGGGGTAGAGACCGATCATTTCCCCCTTGGCGCAATTCAATCTCATTTTAAATTACTGATGATTTGATTTAGCAAAAAAAAAAAAAAGCACAATATCACCTTTGCAACCTGTAAATATACCAATTGACATGCACAAACAAGACTGTGTGTTTATTGATGAAAGTAACATGTGTTATAATAACTTAAGTGTTAGAAAAACATTGACATCAACAAGGATGAGATGAAAATATTTTCATAATCTAATTCAATAATTGTACATATAAATTTAAAAGATTCTGAATTGTCTTTAAGTGCAATAAGTCAGGTTTTACATAAATGTAAGAAAATACTTTTAAATTCATGTGAATGGTAAATTTCAAGAATACAGTATTATAAAAAAAAAGGCCATTAAAATTCTATTTTCTTAAGAATTTATGGGAAAAAGAGATACTGTATATAAAATACTTATGAATCCATATCGAGCTTGAAAAGGAAAATCTATTTTTGATATTGATTATTCGATTTTTTAGAACCCCAAAGGTAGATTTAGCAGTAATGTGGACATTGTTACATAAATACAATGTTATTTTTTTGTTTTTTATTATTATGATTATGAAATATGAATCCTTGACCCCATCATTAAGACACATACCTGCAGGAAAGTGGTGTCTTGTGGCAAGACACCCCAGCGCGTCACACTTACCATTCTGGGCTCACTGTTTGGAATGCAATGTAGTACCATGCATTAAGTGACAATAAATTATTCATTCGCAGGCAAGCACGGTCTTAGTCTTAGTAGCATGCATGTGTGAAAGGGACCAGATACTAAAGCTTCATTCAGATACAAGTTGCTCATTGGTGCATGAATCCCCACAAGCCCACACCCCTCCTTGGGGAAAAAAAAATTGGCCTGTGATTATTTGCATCTGTTCAGCCTTCGGAGCAAGCCAACGATTACTTCATTTAACCCCACTTCCCGATGGCTCGGCCTCAACTGCCAAAGAACATCATGCTTAATATTGCCTTTGAGTGAATAGTACAACTTTTAGCACATAATGATGTTAATGGCACCCGTTAATTAAATGTTAATGTTGAGATTGAATGAGTAGCCACTGATTTTCAACATTTTTCGTCAACATAGGTATGTTTTTCTGTGAGTCACCTAAAGTAAAGTGGAAAAGGAAGAAGAAAAAAAGAATGTATATAAGGCACAAACCTATTTATGTGGAGTCATAAGAAAGATGCTAGACAACGTAGCATTCGTTTTCCCAAGTCGTAATCGTGGTGTTTGATTGACAGTTAAGTTAAGCAGGGCGGGGTTTCACTCCATTTAGATGATCCACAGCTTTTAAAAGCAGAGAGAGATTTTGAAGCCTCTTGATGATTTTGGGGGGGGGATTCAAGTTGGCAGGGTTGCGACCAACTTTCTTCTATGTGGTATGTCAAATTTACAAGACATGTTTACAGTATTTTCATTTTACGCATAGTCAATTCTGTAGAGTAAATTTGACTCTATTTAGAGTGGAGCAAATAGACTCCGTAGAGTAATATTTACACTTGGAAGAGAGTAAAATAAAAAATTGACCAAAAAAATAAAAGTCACTCAAGAGTTGAAGAACAAACTCATGACCTTCAGCTTGTGTGGAGACTGCCACACTACCACCTAAGCTATGCCCCTTCCACTTCTTATAATCAAGATGAGACCAAAAACATGGTTTTCCAGCTGACACCAGTGATATACTAACACACAGCGGGAGCAGGTCGTGAGTCCGTTCCTCAACCCTTGAGTGACTTTTATTTATTTATTTTGTATCCGTTATTTGACTCTCTTCCAAGTGTAAATATTCTTTCTATTTGGTCCCACTCTAAAGAAAGTAAAATGTACTCTACTGATTGTGCAGGGTACTTTACAAATAATGCTTAGAATTTGGGAAACTGATTTTCAAACAGAGGCATTGCCATAATGGTCCGTTTGCAAATGCTTCCGTGAAAACATGCTTCAGGACAAAATGACTAGAAAATGGAAAGCATTTGGCATGCCATGCAGCAAACGTAAGATTGTAACATTGCGCACTGTGACAACCACCTCGATACGCTGAGAGTTGACTTTCTTGCCCTTCTTGTTCCAGTAGACGACCGGCTTGGGATTGCCGGTGGCCTGGCACACAAACGACGCCACGCCCCCTGACACGCCGATCTGGTCTGTGGGAATCTTGGTGAACTTGGGCGCAGCTGAGAAGAGAAAGCAGAAAAGAAAAAAGAAAAAAACGATGTGAAAGTTGATCAGCAAAAGTAACCAACACCCTGCTGAGCGGTTCCAAATTTGCACCGGTCACAGTTTGTTTTGTGCTGCCTTGTGTTGAACTAAATTCCCGGGTATCATCTAGAGGACACGCTGAAGGACTTCCTGTGGGTCATAAATTAAAGATGGGGTTGGGCTTTAGAGGAGCGGCGCTCTCTGTCGCTTACACTCTGCTTCTTCCAGGCCAGTCCAGCTCTCAACTGCAGCAAAGACACTCTTTTGCAAGCATTAAGTAGCCCATACATAAGCAACTAATTGCTATGTATTAATAACAGATGGGCCAATTTGTCAGCACAAGCATCACCTTGGGGGATTTATACTTGTACATTCTGAAGATCTTTACCATTTTGGTCAGTCTATCGACATGACTGCTAATTTGTTTTACCCACGGGGGGGAATTGGAGGGAAATGATTGGGACGATTATGCTTTGTGTTGCAGCGCAGGATTAGAAAAGTGCTGCAATTGCCCTCTGCACCAAATGAGCAATTTTCCAAGCCGGCCATTGGGCCAATATTACGGAACCTCCATTTTTTTCCTGCCGATTAGATCAATCAAACAGCCACGGTGCAGCCAGCCCTTGCTATCTGTCTGTGGCCTGTTGCCATGGTGGCCAGCTTAACTCCTCGTCAGCTACAGAATCGCTGCGATCCATCAGGGTGAAGGCAGGATGACCCTTACCATGGCAACCTGAATCCCTCCTCCCACTCCCCTAAGTCTGGGCGGCTGAGGTCGTGCTGTGTTGACTCACTCCGGATTCTCTCAAGACAGAATCGGAGCTGAGAAAAAGCCTATCAAATAATCACTTGCAGATTCAAAAAGGCTGCTTGCACATTTTCATGTCTCATGACTAGGAATGGGCGAATACCGATACCATGTATAGGTATCGGGCCAAAACCAAGCCTTATTTCACAGTATCGGTACTCACGGTGGCCAGTACTACCTCTTGTTGCCGTTTTATGAGCAGGAACTAGGAATTAGAAGAATAGAAAATTGCCATTCATTTCATTCAATTTGAAGGAAAAATGTGATATTAAAATGATTTGTCATTGTTTTTTTGAGGAAATTTGGGGTATCAAAAGTAGGGATGAGCGAGTACCCATATGAGGTTATCGTATAGGGCCGATAAGTGGCCTGATTTGAAGGTATCGGTACTTGCAACTGTAGCCGATACTGGTATCAGCTGCCCTCTTATGGCCTTTTTACAAACAGGAACTAGAATTGACAAAGAATAATAATAATTACATTAGTAAAAACATTAAAAACAATATTGATTTAATATAAAAATAAAAAATACCATATTGGCAACTATAGGCCTTTCTTTAAAATTGTCAATGTTTTTTATTGGAAATTTTATGTAGCAAAACTAGTAGTGGTATCGGTATTTGGTATTGATATCAGTGACTACTCAAGAGTTGAGTGTTCATACTGGTATCGATCTGGGAAAAAAAGTGATATCCGACATCGCTAATTAAAAGAACTAGTGGTATCAATACTTGGTATCAGTATCAGTAACTACTCAAGAATTGAATAATCATACTGGTATTGGTCTAAAAAACAAAATTGCATAGAGCATCGCTAGTCACAGATACGAGTGGTATTGGTACTTGGGACTGATATCTGTGACTGCTCAAGAGTTAAGTACTTGTACTGGTATCAGTCTTTTAAAAAATGGTGTTGAACATCCTTAATCAAAAGTGCTAGTGGTAACAGTACTTGGTATTGACATTGATGACTACTCAAGAGTTGAATATTTGTACTGGTATTGGTCTAAAAAAAGTGGTATTAAAAACATCACTAATCAAAAATACTAGTGGTATTGGTACTTGGTATCAGTATCGGTGACTACTCAAGAATTGAGTACTCGTACTGGTATCGGTCTGAGAAAAATTTGTATAGAGTATCCCTAGTCAAAGGTAATATTTGTATCGGTACTTGGTACCGATATTGGTGACTGCTCAAGAGTTAAGTACTTGTACTGGTATCAGTCTTTTAAAAAATGGTGTTGAACATCCTTAATCAAAAGTGGTAGTGGTATCAGTACTTGGTATTGACATCGATGACTACTCAAGAGTTGAATATTTGTACTGGTATTGGTCTAAAAAAAAGTGGTATCAAACATCACTAATCAAATATACTAGTGGTATTGGTACTTGGTATCAGTATCGGTGAGAAAAATTTGTATAGAGTATCCCTAGTCAAAGGTAATAGTTGTATCGGTACTTGGTACCGATATCGGTGACTGCTCAAGAGTTAAGTACTTGTACTGGTATCAGTCTTTTAAAAAATGGTGTTGACTATCCCTAACCAAAAGTGCTAGTAGTATCAGTACTTGGTATTGATATCGGTGACTACTCAAGAGTTGAATATTTGTACTGGTATTGGTCTGAAAAAAAGTGGTATCAAACATCCGTAAGAGTGACAATAAACAGTGAACTTGCTAAAACAGCAGGTTTTCCGAGGTGTGAGCTTATCAGGCCTGATCTATAACTGGGTTGGGTGTTCATGAGAAATGAATGAGTCTAATTCTATCATCGATGCTGCTCATCAATTCATTTAAATTCCAACCCTGAGAGATAACATCAATAATTCTACTGAAAAAGTAGCAAATACTAGTTGTGTTAGAAAGGCTCCAGGGCTGGTGTCATAAGAGATAGATTTCAAATCTAAACTACAAGTTTTCCTCTTCAAAGTAGTTGAAGCTTGAAAATTAGACACCCCAAAAAAATCTCACGGAGCCGGCCGGGGAGGATGAGCAGAAAGCTGCTTCAGCACTGCGACGTTCTTGTCGGCCAGGAACTGTAGGATGCTCAGGGCATTGTGTGCGGCTACGCGTTGTCCTGCCACAACTCTGGCTTCCGTGGGATCTCTTTCTAGACGTGCTGCTTGATTGTCTGGCTCTACATTTGTGTGATAAATGTTCACATCCTAATGTTTTGCTTGCGTTTTACAGCCTTCAGGTTTTTGAGTAGGAGTCTCACTCTTCCCAGCAAAAGCTCTCTAAATCGATCCAATTGTGAGATTCTATCTTGCGCACAGCCCTCTTTTAGTTACACCACAGACTTCCTTTTGGATTACGGCCTGGTTGGGCCATTCAAAAACGTAGAATATCATTTGAATTCAGTAAATTCCTCCTCAGCTTTCTACTTGACGTCGAAAGGTTTTGGGGGCGAGAAATCCACGGGTAGGATGTATTCGGAAGTGTTGGTAAACATCAGCCACCCCTCCTAAAGACCCAGTTGCAGCTGAAGAAAAACAAAAGCCCAAAGCAAAATACTCCCACCAGCACACTGCGTTTCTCTGTGCGGTGTTCCTCTGGTGATGCTGTTTTGGTGTCCAACCAGAAATTCTACTCTGGTGTCATCAGACCACAACACATTTTCGGACTCACATTTGAGACACGTGAATATTATTTTTGTAAAATGTTGCAATGCCTGGATGCTATTTGATTATTTGCGCATTTTGACAGGGGGGTGTGCTGGGGAATAAACAAAGCAAGTCCCGAATGTCAGAAACGAAGTGGTCTCATTTAATGCTTATCCACAATCCTCAACAGGATGCTACAGAAAGCCGGAGTTGGCCCAGTGCAGTCAATCAGAACAAATTCACGGCCGTCATTTCAAGTCCCGAGAGCCCCGTATATCTGGCCTACTAAACTCAAAGCGAGGCTTGGGGACATTGGGAGTCGTGAGCCCCTAAAACCTGCAAAAGTACAAAAAATGCTAACCTCGGACTGCCGTGTTCCTGTGACAGGATTATGCCCCGAATTTCATATGCCTTGTTGAGCTCCAACATGATCTGACTGGCTTTCTGTGCAGTCCAGAATGTTTTCTGTGCTCTCTTAAATGCGCTTCAACACCAATCCTCTTGCAAAAGCGACCCCGCTGGCAGTGTTACCACTTAAGCCTCTTCTTAAAGCCAGGGAAAAGCCCTGCAAGGCACTGACTTGGGCTGGATTTGCACGGAACAAAAACTTGTTATGGCTGCGTGGTTGCGGGAAGCTGCCCGCTAAAAAAGGTGACTAATGAGCGTATCTTTCTCTCAATAAATGCTTTCTCTTGTTTTCACCAGAGCAGCCAGGTCGACTAATCTTCTCGCAATTGACTTTTTTTTTTTTTTTTATCTTTTTTTTATCAAGCTTTTGAAAGCTGGAATCGTATAAGTGACTGATTGAGGCTGTGCTCGCGTTGCAGGTGTAACAAAGCAATCAACATTGGAACGAATGGAGGTCTGTGCGCGCAACAGGTCAGGATGTGACGCGTCCTTTAAAGTGGGAAATGCAAATTAAACGCATCCGCTTTCAAAGACATGTATAGGCCATGAAGAGCCGCTGTTGCAAATTGCATTTGGCTCTTCTGGAGAAATATGACTGATGTCAGGGCTTTACAGTGCAACCAGCTGTGGCCTGACAAGCTTTTAAGTCATGTTGACTACTGCATTTCTTCCTGTTTATGTTTTGACAAATGCCAGTTTCATCTCATTTTAAATGTACTGTACAGAATAAGCAATTTCCAGACATACAGTATACTGTATATATTTACAGTAAAAACGATTGAGACACAGTTCAGAACATCTTCAGGAAACAAAATATATAAAATATGATATATGACAACATTAAATGCAAAATATATTGTCTTATTAACTCATTCACTGCCATTGACGGTTATAGACGTCAAAAATTTATTTTCACTATTTCTATTAGTTTAATATTTTTTTACACTTTTGTTAAGAGTATGAGAACCTAGAAATTTTGTTGTTGTATTTAGAAGAGATATAAAACTTGTGATTAATCGTGAATTAACTCATAAAGTCATGCAATTAATTTTAATCTCCCGACACTCCTAATTTTTAATCGTAATTAATCGCATGACTTCAATAGTTAACTCATGTTTAATCAGAAATTTGATATTTGTTCTAAATGTACAATAAAATAATACTAGTTTTTCATACTCTTGTTGTGGAAAAAACATGCTAAACTAATAGAAATAGTTCAAATGAATTTTTGACGTCAATAGCCGTCAATGGCAGTGAATGAGTTAAGCACATAGGGCCCTATTTTCGTAGACAGGTGCGTAAAAAAGCGTGTGGCTTCATTGTCATGCCGGGTTGTGTTCCCCCCCTACAAGGACACACAGAATCGCAAACACCCTCTTCTATCTGCACTAATTCAACAAAATACCAAAAGAAAGAAAACTCCACCCACGCGCACAGTTTGACTGCACTTTGCACTACACTTGCACTCATTGATCTGATTGCGTATACTGAGGAATACAATAACAATAAAAGTGCAGCTGTTTATGTGCACATTTGTGTCTTTTGTAATGGGGAAGAACTCGATACATTTTTTTACTTCTTCCTACTGTGCTTAATGATGATTATGTATGTAAAAAAAAATCATATTTCTTTTAAATCTTTTTTATTTTAAGTGCAGTATTTCTGTTGCTGGTGTATATGTTCAATACGCAAACAAACAATACAATTTCAAAGATTAAAACAAACGTTTTTAAATGATGAAAAAGACCAGGTGTTTCCCAAGACAAGACTTACCATAATATTTATAATCAATTTAATCCAGTTTTTAAATGTATTTATTTTTATTAGGGCTATCCTTCCACAGTTAACTATAGGTATATGATAGGGGTGTGCCAAAAAATCGATTTTCATTAAGTACGATCGATTTTAACTCTTTGACTGCCAGACGTTTTCAGAAAAGGGATGCCGTGGGTGCCAGCCGATTTTAAGCATTTTGACTGATCTTTTCAAGGTCCATAGAAAATTATGTGTTTGGACTATGGAAACACACATACTGCCAAAACAAGATTGGACTCTCATCTTCCATCAGAAAAAAAAAGTTTGTTTCTACCTTATTCCGTTTTTGAGTAATCAACAATAGAAAATGGTTAGTTTCACCTGTTTTTAAAAAAAAACGTATTTTAACGTCTTTGGCACTCCTCCATAGGATTTTACGAAACGTTATTTAACATTTTTGGCAGTCAAAGAGTTAAATGTCCCAAAATCGATTTTATTTCAATTATTTTATACTGTCTTGCCCTTGTTTGTGTGTGCCTTTACTGGGAGCACTGTTCATGTTGTACACGTTTTGGCCACTTAGGGGCAGTGTGGTTCCGCTCATTCTGATACACTGTTACAGTTGTAGCCACATAGGAGCAAAAAGTCATGATCAAGTTGATCCAATCAAAGTTTTTTTTTTTGCAGTGTAGGATGTTAAGATGCTTCTCTGTATACATTCATGAAGCGTTTTGTATGAATAGTCGTTCTTTTGAGTAATAAAAGTGCCACGAGTAGTGCACTAATTAGAATTAGCGAGTCAGACTGGAGTAGATCATGACAATTCTTTGCATATCTATAAATTTAAGCAGAAATAATTGTCAATCAAATAATTTTGAATCTAAAATCGTTCTGAATCGCTAATCGATTCTGAATCGAATCGCAGACCTAAAAATCTGAATCGAATCGAATCATGAGACAGTCAAAGATTCCCAGCCCTAGTATATAATGATTCAATCTTACCTTTGACACCTTGGCGATGTAATTTTTTTATGAAATATTAAGTATTTTGCTGGCTGAAGTAAAACGGTAAAACAGTAAGACCCCGCCTCTCCCCGTGGGGTTGCCGCACCCTTCTCATCCGAGCAGGCTGCCGTGCGCACCGCCCACAAAACTCTAGTGGCCACGCAAGACAGGCCAGCCGTTATAGTACAACCGCACCCTTGATAGATTTTCAATTCTTCAATAAACATTTCAAACAAAATGTCTCTTTGCCGCAAGTAATCGTAGTGGAGAAGAATGAGGGACCGAGAACCGGGTACCTGCTGCTTACAGGGCGACCGCGCTAACCACCACACCATTCGTTCAGTTAGGTTCAACAGCGCAAAAGTTTAACTTGTAGTTTACACAAGTGTCAGCCAACCTGGAATTTTAAGACGGCCAATTGTCATTGCACTTTGGCATTGGAAATGTGAAGGACAATTGATTGCTTTGAATTCATTTTGACAGAATGTTTGCTGATAAAGGCTACTTTTATCACTATCCTTTTATCACTATCATCAGCTAATCAGCAATCTCTGGAGAAGGCTGATAATGATCTCCACCTGTGTTGGCTGTGGGAGGCATGGAAAACAGGCTGAATACCGGTCCCCGAGGACCAGGGCTGCGGACCTCTGGTCTAGAGTTTTGTCGAGGTTACCGTTTCAGTACCGGTATCGAGGTATTTTATGCAGGTATAGTATCAAAGTCAAAATTTTAGTATCGTGACAACACTAGAGTGTGCAGACCCTCACACTCCACGGTTTCTTAGGGGAGGTGAGGGGCGGAGTTTTTTCTTACCTCATTTAAAGTCATGTCTTCGTCTGTCAACTGTGGCTGTCGCTTTAAGATCGTGCACATACTCGCACGCGCGCCATAAACGAGCCTGCATGGCAGTCGCGAGTAAAAAAGTGACAAACTGCCCAAATATCCTTTAAGTATTTGTTATAAGCTTTGAAGAAAAAAGTAGAAACAAAAGTAGAAGAATGGATTTAATCGCGATTAACTACGGAAAATTGTGCAATTAATTACTTAAAAATATATCAGTTTATTTTCTTTAAAAAGAAAAAAAACAGTTTAAATTCATAATTCAGTCATGTCCTTGAGGTCTCATACTTGTTGTTACTTAACACATTACCACCTCTGAACAATTTGGAATAGTCCAGAAGTCACTCACAAGTAGCATCATTCAGATCCTCTGCAGGCCGTGGGAAGTTTTGTAAATTCACTCATGCATTTTTCTATACAATACATTTTGTTTCCACCATTACTAGGGGGTTAAAATCTTTGCTTGGTCATGTTACCTGATTTTTTATTATTTTAATTTTTTTTTTATTTTTTTTTGCTGTTATTTGTTAAATTGTAAATGACATTTTTTGTTGTTGAATCATTGTAATGTGGTCAGTGTCAGTCAACATGTGATTAGCATGAAGCTAATCAATCGTCGATTGTTTATTGAATAAAAAATAAATTAAAAAAACTTTTACTGTGGTTAAGTGTTGTTCATATGCTGTAGAGGTGCTTCACTGCCTCCTATAGTCTGGGAGAATATCATCAAGCATAACCAACCGTAACGGCCATCTGGCTTTTTATTTTTTATTTTATTTGCTGATTATATCTTAAAAATTAATTCCTGTTATGTTCTTTCGTTGTTACACTAATGAAGAATTTTAGTCAAATGAAAATAATGACCTCAAAAAATTCAACTGGCTGAGATTTTTAGTAGTTTGATGTGTGTATTATCAGATTTGGAGTTGAAAAAGGCAGATATGTAAGTATATTTTGTAGGGGTGTCAAAATTAGTGTGTTAATTTAAAGTTCATTGAACACCACAAATGTTTTCCCTTACTTGGAAAGCACACTTGGAATTCCAGTCGCAACGCAGGAGACACATCCACGTGAACATTTTGCAGCAATAAATGTAATAATAATGCATATATTTGTGGAGACTGGGTTCAATTTGTAATTTACAATTTTAAAAATGTGCAGAATTTCACAAGTTACTTCATGTTAAAGATTAGATAGGTCTTAATATGAAAAGAAAAATGCACTGAGCTGTCACCAATGTCTTACAAATGCAATTATGCCATCTAGTGGCAGAAAAATGACCTCAACACAAATCAATATCACATTTATCTTTTTACAGTAGAGTACATCTTTTTGATTTTAACTCAATTGTATGAATTATTATGAAATTAATGTATCAATGACTAAAATATGCAGCCATATTTCTTTTAGTTTAACACTTTTTCCGCTTTTATGTTGAAGGGAAAAAAAACATGGTTTGATATGTCCTCATGAAACCTCTTATAGAAGGATATGTTGTTGTCCTGAACTGTTGAACGAATCCAGGTGCCCAACAATTTGTAAATAAAGGGGGGGATCAGCCTGGGAACTCTTCCTTGTTTATACTACAGCCTTCCCTGCTTCGCAAAACATGTTTTCGAAAGTGTCTGAGAAAGGGCTTGGCTAGCCCGGTTTCCCACGCTAATGAATAAAAGACGGAGCGGCACGCGGTCCCGACAGAGTCAGCTGCGGAACACGTACGATTGCCCAGCCGTTTTGCAGCTCGTTCTACCCGGACCGTAGGCTCTCCGGTCTAGTGTCAAGGTAAGCGCTGATGATCATCATATTATGCTGCTTAACGTTGTAGTGTATTGATTGCTGTTTGCGGGGAATAAAAGGTACAATAATTCTAGCAAAGCAAGTTGTGAGTATTTCTGTTTGCGGGGAATAAAAGGTCAATTCTAGCAAATCGAGTTGTGACTGTTGCTGTTTGCGGGGAATGAAAGGGATAATCATTCTAGCATAGCGCAGGTGTTGATTACTGTTTGCGGGGGATAAAACGTACGATTATCCTAGCACAGTATAAATGTTGATTGCTGTTTGCGGGGAATAAAAGACACGGTTATTCTAGCACAGTATAAATGTTGATTGCTGTTTGCGGGGAATAAAAGACACGGTTATTCTAGCACAGTATAAATGTTGATTGCTGTTTGCGGGGAACAAAAGACACGGTTATTCTAGCACAGTATAAATGTTGATTGCTGTTTGCAGGGAATAAAGGACACGGTTATTCTAGCACAGTATAAATGTTGATTGCTGTTTGCGGGGAATAAAAGACACGGTTATTCTAGCACAGTATAAATGTTGATTGCTGTTTGCGGGGAATAAAAGACACGGTTATTCTAGCAAAGCATATCAAGTCTGTGTGTATTCATTGTTGCCGCCGACCACTCACGATCCTGCATAAAAATATAAAGGTGAAGTAGTGTTTTCCACAAAATATATGTTAACAAGAATAGGAAATTTAGGGGAAAAAATGATTGTAATTTTATTAAACATTTAGAACAGATATAAATTTGTGATTAATCGTGAGTTAACTATTGAAGTCATGCAATTAATTACAATAACGATTAAAAAAAAATTAATCGCCTGACACCCCCAATATTTTGTAAGCGTTGCAACAAGCAAATTCGGTAGAATGGCTCATGTGGTGTAAAATACCTTTCACAAATGCGAAATATGCACACAAAAAAGTGTTCAATTCTGTTGATTAAATTGATTAAAAATTTATCATTGAAAAAAGGATTTCAGTATTTGGTTATAAGCTTCCCAAATAACATACATTTCTTTGACTTCTCTCTGATCCATTTTTTACTGTAGCTTTACCGACTAGCGCATATGATACACGTACTGGAGAAGTAAGTGCAAAAAATAGCATGCTCTCAAATTAGCATTACAAATGAAAAAGAACATTACAACAACAACAATACCTTACAGAGAAATGCAATTTGCATTTTTTGTTCTGGGAGCGCGTGCAGCGTGTATGCGTGTGTGTGTGAATGTGTGTGTTGACCACTGAGGCAGGAAATCTGCGCAAATGTTGTCATCAAAAGGATGATGAGAAACATGCTGATGGGACCTCCCGGCTTATCAAAACACATTAACAAGCAGCAGTCCAGTTGCAATGTACTCACAAGGCTGCTTTCACCCTTCTATCACACACATACACACACACAAGCATGCAGACACTTTATACAAGCACACACACCCTTTCTTACAGGCGTGCATGCCAAATCCCGCACATGTCCCTCATATATTCACACTGCGCTACATTGCAATAATACATTCACACCTGATTATTGGGCAGAAGTGTGACACGTGCGATTGGTTGGACATGGTGGGAAGCTCGTCTATCTGGGAAGGTAACAAGATCGCGACGCACCCCAAAATGCTCGAATCTGATTGACGGACCATTTCAATGTCAAAATGCAATCTCTCCAGACATCCTGCCTATTTCCTGAGAAATACTCCCCGCTATCATAGAACTTTTGTTGCTATGGCAACCACATCATGTAGGACAGCCTGTTCTCACACCAACTTTGGAAGGTTTCAGACAAAAGGAGAGGACTGTAATGAATATAAACTGGCAGACAGTATGGTGGAAAAGTATTTGGGGTTTAATGCACGTTTCTCAACTCTGCTGGATTTGGTGATCATTTTGTCTGCTCCATCTTGTGGCAGGAAATTTGGCAACTTTTCAGTATTTGCTTTTAAATCCAATGTTATCTAATGACAGCATTAAATTAAATGACATTTATGTATTTATTGATTGATTAATTAAATCAAATTATATTTTGAAGAAAAATAGTGATATTTGACCATTTATGGATTTTTTTTTTTGTGATAAAATTGAGTGTCTTTATTGAAAATTTCATTACCACTATGCCATATACGGTATGTCGACAGGAGTGTTACTCATATAATCCATGAGGCATCTGGGGAAATTTTATTTTTTAAATTATGGATTATTTTTAATTTTATTGCCATATTCATTTTGCCATTGGAGGCCAGTGCATGGATTTTGTGTGTATGTTTCCAGTTATATTATTGAGCCATCTGACTACCAGGAAGCCCCGAGAGTGTTGTGAATGTGTATGCGTGTCCCCTTTTCTCACCCCTGAAATGAATAGTGCGTGCCAACAGAGGCACACAAAAATTCCATGCATCGACCTTCAATGGCAAAATGGTTGAATATGCCAGTAAAAATATCATACATCACTACTTTTATTCAAATTGAAATGCTGGCATTAGGCAATGTGTGTTGAAGCATTTCCAGCCACAAAGGTGTCCAGAGAGCGGAGCTAGCACTGCATTTTATTAATTAATTAATTTATTGATTTGTTTGTTTGTTTGTTTGTTTGTTTGTTTGTTTATGCATAAGGAAATTCTCAGGGCATTGAATCGATCGCATCTGGACTGCTCTTTTTGTCTTAAAAGACAGTTCGCCACTCATCCGAGTAAGATTCATCAGTTCATGCTTGATTAGAACTGCACCAGCCTAAGTTAATGCAGCAAACACAACTATTTATAATCCAAATTTGAGCCCCTTTCCCAGACCAAGAATGGTCTCATGCTTTTGGAATGCCTTGCGATGGGTTCGATTTCTATCCATCCATCCATCCATCCTAACCGCTTGTCCTCACAAGGGTTGCGGGGGTTGCTGGAGCCTATCCCAGCTGGCTTCGAGCAGTAGGCGGGGTTACACCCTGAACTGGTTGCCAGCCAATCGCAGGGCACACAGAGACGAACAACCATACTCAGAATCACGCCTATGGACAATTTGGAGTGTCCAATCAACCTGCCATGCATGTCTTTGGAATGTGGGAGGAAACCGGAGCACCCGGAGGAAACCCACGCAAGCACGGGGAGAACATGCAAACTCCACCCAGGAAGGCCGAAACCCGGACTCGAGCTCACGTCCTCTGCACTGGGAGGCGGACGTGCTAACCAGTCATCCACCGTGCCGCCTGGGTTCGATTTCTAAATAATAATAATAATGTTTTGTTGTTTTTGACTGATTGATTTATAGAAAAGGGATTTAAAAGAAGACATTCAAGTATATTGATTTGAGCAGTTATAGACCAAATATGTATCATTTGAATGACACTTAGTAGACCGCCTCTCATCTCTTTCAGCACACAAAGAAATACCCCAAAAAATGTCATATTTTAAATTTAAAAAGTACGCTAGCATTGCATTGTATTGATGAAAACATAATTAGGCTTAATAAAACAAATTGTAAAGAAATAGACTTTTTAAGTGTAATAACTAAGAGTGTAACAAAAAATGATTTGAATTGGAACATCGGTTTTGATTTAAAAGATGCGAGTATATCGAATAAAATTTAAAAATATACTGTATCAAGATACATATCGAATTGTCTTTTGTTAACGAGATCTGTCTTTGAAGGAAACGGCACATTTAGAGTACGATGAGTTTATTTATATTTAAGTAAAATGGAAACAATAAACTCATCATACCTTTTTAAAATCAGCCGTACCGAACCGAATTGTAATCCCACAGAATTAAACCAAATCGAATTGTTCCGCTTTAAAATTGAACCATCTTTGAATCGCATCACACCCCATGCATCGAGATATGTATTGAATCTGCACTGTACTGTAAATACTGTAGTGCTTGTGAATTGGGTATGTGCCTTTAAGGGGTGTGGCCTTCTGAATCAGTCTGCATGTGACTAATTGCGGACTACAGCAGCTCCTTGTGAGTGTTCTTATTTTGTATTTGTCTTTAAATCCTGTTCAAAAAACAGCTCAAGCATGTCGACAAGTGTGGCTCACCTTGCCCACAATGTGAGGGCATAACAGTACTTTGAACACTCATGCCACAGCATATCTGAAGCTCGCTTGTACCCTGTAATATGAAAGAGCGCATATGCTTAAATGACACTCGACATACCTGGTGCCGCAGAAAGACTGTTCACTTTAATTAGCAGGATGATGAGATGCAGGAGGAGACACAGGGGGGAGGTCCTGGGGCGGAACCCTGGGCTCAGCCTCCTGGACTGGACGAGTGCTCCGCCTGTGCTGCAAAGATGCATGGTCCCACTGTAGGCCGCTTGGAGATGACTGAAATGTGGTTGTGGCTTCACTCAGCAGGGGTAGGCACTCTGCAGACACACACGCAAATACATGAAGGTCAGCCAAAATGGAGGAAAACATCGTAGCCGCACCTCTGATTCATCGCTGAAATGTCAGCACACTGTGAAGGGAAGAGGGGACTCATCCAAAAATTCAAAGCGAGGTAGGGGAAAACCTCCTCATGAAGAAAAATTAAAGGCAAATTCATGCTAATGCAGGATTAAGTCTTTTGATTTAGCCAGAGCACTTCAAACTGGGATTAAGGGCCCATGTGGGCCAGCCCTGACTCAACTAATACCAGAACAATAGCGCCACTGTGCACCAACTAAGACAAGAAACAGGCTGAAATTGTTATTTTGCCACACGGCTTCAGCAGTAATGAGCCTCTGTGCTAGTGAACCGTGAAATAAACTGCAGTGATACATTTTTTTTAAGTTGCTTTACTCTCCTCAAAAGTCATAATTTAATTTTTCTTTAGCTCTGATTCAAGTAATTCGATTTCACTGTTATGGCGGAACATAAAGGAGTCAATTAATAATAGCGCTCGAGTGTGCCGCTGTAATGGAAAACATTTCATTGAGGGGCCAGAATGCGGCAAAACTGCGATAGCGACGTAGACATCAAAGACTGCAGATTTAATGGAGGACGTCATCCGTCCCTCTCCTCGTTAAAAGCGCGCAGCCTCGCGCATACGGGTTCACATCGTTCAGATCTGTGCTCTTGCAGACCAAGTCAATAACTCTTCAGCCCTGTCCTCCTCCTCCTCTCCTCCATGTCAGAACCAGGTGAGGGGAAAAGCACTAACACTGAGTACATGGGTAAAAATAACGGGCGCACCAAATTTAATCCATCAATCAGAGTTTGGGCGAGTTCCACCTGAACCTTAATTTTTCATTTTACCAAGACGTTTTGAACAATTCTGTGCAAGCAACATTATTGGAATAGTTTGGGGAATTCCATTTATATGTTCCATTGTGAGTGTGCCCCAGTTGCACAAAGCAAGTGCCTTTAGGCCCGCCGCACACCAAGCGGCTGAGCGCCGCAGTCCATCGAAGCGCTGAAATTGAAAGCCTGCCACCCTGTATCAGGTTTGCCCCTCATACAAACTGTACTGCATTTTTTTGTTTGTTTTTGGTCTTTTTTATTGACAAAGTGAGGAAATGGGCGAGAATAAGGAGAGCGGATTTTTTTTTTCAGGCCGCTGGCAATGATCGATAGCCCTAATGATCGAGTGCACTCATGCATTTCAGTGAAAGAGACTCTATGCACTTTTGATTTCTAGTCACAGGGGTGTATGAAACTAGAATATATATTTATTTATTTGTGTGTGTGTGTGTGTGTGTGTGTGTTGGTACTGTGTAGAAATTTTGTCTGAATGCTGAGTAATTGACATTGAACTAAAATAATGTGAATTACTGTAATTGATTTTTTTTAAATGAATGAATTTTAACAATGTCTCAATCTAATAGGGAATTTTGTCATGGAAAATACATAATTATGTGAAAATAGGAATTCTTGGATTATATCAAATAATAGCCTCACGAGTCTTCTTGATGTTGGAATGGTTGTAATTGGGAACTTTGAAATGAAAAGTTAGAAATTTGGGGGAAATTGGGAGTTTTGAATTGTTCTCGGGATTTCCTGAATGAGCTGGATATGATGTTTTGAACCAGTTGCATATGTTGTGAAATATGGAAGGAAGGATGCGTTAAAATTTGAAAATCTTTGTTTTAATTTTCGTGGGATTTTTCATCATTTTTATTGAAAATGTGAAATTGGAGGAAAATTGGTTATAAGAGGAATATAAAATGTATATATGTCCAAGTGTGTATTTTCACATTGGAATGGTTGCTTTTCAGCTTTCACACCTGTAGTGGAGTTTTCCATATTAAGTTGTATTGTTGTCATTTTCAGTCTTAACTTCTCACCATTAATACCCTTGTCCACATAAAAAGCGAAAAAAAAACAAGCTCAAGAATGTGAAAAATACAGACTGGGTGGTGGTTGTTCAGCGGCGCATGTGGCTAAAACATGTGGCCAGAACATCTGCCTCATTTTTGTGTGAGAATCTTGGTACAGCCTTTCCTATGTGGAGTTCACATATTCCCCGCGCCTGTGTCGGGTTTTTCTTCGGGTAATCCAGTTTCCTCCTACATTCTAAAACCATCCAGATGTAATAGGTTTACTGAAAACTAAATTGCCTTTAGGCGTAAATCTGAGTGTGAATGGTTGCTTGTCAATATGTGACCTGTGATTGACTGGTGAGTGTAATCCATCTTTAACTCGAAGTCATTTGAAATAGACTCCCGCTCACCACCTGTGACCCTGAACAGGATAAGCAGTAGAAAATGGATGGATAGATAGACTGGGAGATCGGCTTTCTCGTTCCTTCTTGCCTCATTTTCGATCAGGCTTTAAATTCTCGTTTGACTTTTGGACCATCTATTTTCCTTGGAATTTTAGATCAGCTGCCAATTTGTTAAACAGTAAATTGTTCAAGAACTGAAGTTCCACAAGTAACCCTTATGAAGATTTGGAGAAACACCACTCAAGATGTTCCAATACTTTTGCCCATATGCTGTGAAATGCAGTGGTCAGTGATGGAAAGGCTTTCAGAAGCACTTACCTACATTGACAGCATAAACGCTAAAATTTGTTCCATGAAATTGCATTCATTTATTCCCTACAGTCCTTGCACTTTATTTCTGGCCAATGTAACTTCAACTACAATAGCAATGGGACTGCTTCTTTAACCAATCAAATTTGCCCTCACATGGTAAGTCGGAGCCAGAGCGCTGGCCACATGATGATGTCAGCATTTTTACATCCTCTGATTAGTTGATTAAAACAAAAGCGAGCAAAATACACAAATACATTTAATCAATAAAATCTCCGGTGAGTATGATGTATGTTATTGACTATTTTTGTATGTTTTTGTCATGGATAAATATTGATTAGAGTAGTGAATTGGCCGGTGAAAACAAAGTCCGAAACATAATTTCCCCATTCGAGGCAGAACGAGTCATAGCGTCATATTGTCATCTAAAAGGGCTGTTTGGGGATTCCCCTCACATCTCCGTACATGTGACGTATCTACGCAGGGAGTGCACACGCGAGAAAGCTACCTACGCCGTTCATTCAGAAGTAGTTATGGGAATATTTGGCTGGCTAACGACTTCCTAGCAACGGGAATATTTGACCGGCTATCGCCTTGCTGTTGGCAGGCTAACGCTGTGCTAGCAACAAACGAAAGGGAAGTGATAAACAAAGTCCCTTAGAGCTAGCTAGGATGGTGCTAGTAGCAATAGTACCATTGGCTAGAGTACAGCGTGGGATTTTCGAGGTTAAAGCAAGCTATTTTAAGATAAAAAGTTTGACGCAAATACAAATAGTGAATCAGTGGTCATTGGTGAGATTCCGAGCTCTAAACACAGATATTACAAACAATTACATGCTTTATTGACATGGTGTGTGTATATATATATATATATATATATATATATATATATTTGTGATGTGCTAGCAGGGATTTTAAGTGTTGGATTAAGTCGGGTAATTTCCCACTGAAAGCCAAGTTCTTAACTTGCATGGCCCGTGCCCAGAGCGTGACAAAGCATGTATCCGCAGTTGATATTCCATATTGTCATTGATGTATCAGCATGCACAAAAGCGAGGCCTTCACTGTGACATCCCCGCCGCGTGGGCGCTAATGGCGTGTCGAGATTACCGCTGACCCTTCCTCGCCTATTTTCCTAAACGAAAAGGGCATTTCTGGTGCGTTACATATTCAAAGACTCCCCCGTCTACTTATCGAGCTAATGACCTGCTCCAACGTATTACGGGCTGCCACTTCCTCCTCTAAAAATAGCCAATCTGTAGAAGCACGTCGGTCTATCTGATATACAAGCTCTATTTCGTTCACCGCTGCGTAGCCTCGCTCTTATCTCGGGCCGGTGTAATCGAGGTTGAATAGAAAAGCTTTCAACATGTCCGTTTTTCAATTGAACAATATGATAAGAAGAATCAGGGCTCATTCAAGCTCCAGCGGCAGCACGTTAAGTAAATTCCCCTCTTAGGGAAACTCAATTTGCTGCTGTTAATCTAACTAGAGCTGCCGCTCCGTGCGCAGACTCATGGCCACTCCGGCATTAGGCGGCGCTCATCTATATTTCACTGTCTGCTCCCTCTCTCCTGTTTGTCGGGTTTGCCGAGGCCTCGCTATCTCACCGTGCCCTCATCGTCACCCTTCATATCTTTCTTGCGGTTTACCCGGCGCTCCCTGTTGTCTTTCACCTGCTGACAAAGCCCTCGCTCTTCCCCTTCCACTTTAGTCACTCACCCAGCCTCCTAAACCCTTAATCTTCCCCTCGTCTCACTTCTGCATTTGGTGCCGTATTCCTGAAATCTCCTCATTTCCCTCCCTCCCCGCGCCCTTCGCCTTCTTGTTAACCTCTGGTGATACGCGCCACCCTTTCGTTCATCCCCCTCCTTCTTGCGGCGCGCACTCTAACCTCACGCTCATGGCCAAATCCTTTCTCCTGTGCCCAGCTGCTCGGCATCGGCTCCTCCAGCTGCCGCTGAGCCATCGACAGCATTCGGACGACAGGCTTTGGAGCATCTTACAGCTGGGTTATTGGAGGGAGCCAGCCAAAGCGGATCCAGTGCTGGTGGTTGGGTTCAAGTCTCTAGGCGTGTAGCAGGAAATGCACTGTTGTGGGATGGAGAGGAAAGCGCATGGCCAACATTGGGATCTGAAATTTAGGGATGCTCATTCCAATCTGAATGTCAAGAATTTCTGAAATGTTGTCCGTCCAATTATTTAGGTAAATTTAAGTTTGCAAAATGATTAACATTATCAAGGACCCCTTATAATTCTAATTAAACATGGCTGCCATGTGTACCCCTAAATATTAAAGTAATCAAGAAGTTGCTTATTTTTAAGATGATGTATTCGTAACATCATTTTTTTAACTGATAAAGTCGGATTTTCCCAATATAAAGTCTGAATCTTGCGATATTAAAGTTAAAGAAAAAAATGTCAGAAGTGAGTTTCAAAACTGCAACTTTATTCTCATGTCTTTTTTTCAGGAAAAGATGCCTTTATGATCTTACAATTCAGGAAACAAAATGTGCCTTTTGTTCTTAAAAGAAAAGATTTGACTCTTTGTTCCGGCGTATTCTTTTGCACGCCTTCGACACATTTGGTGACCAAAAGCATTTTCATTTTAATAGCATGCCATCTGTGCTAAATTGAAAGGGAATGAGGGGAGGGGAGCCACTTCGATTGGCCGTGAGTCACCTGCATTCCCCCCACAGCGGCACAAAACAGTGCAAATGCCCACTTCTTACCTGCACTAACTCTAAATGGTACTTCATTCATATAGCGCTTTTCCACCTTAGAAGGCCCTCAAGCACTTTACATTCAACAACTCAAGGATACTTCGACGTGGTCACAATGGTGTGGGATCGAACCCACAACCTCTGGGTTGCAAGACGACCACTCCCAAAGAAAACACCAAAGGAAAGAATACTCCACCCATGGACGCAAAAATGGCCTATTGTGTGTGATACATAAATCACAATCACAACCTTATTAGAGCTTTTAATTGGCCCCAAGCTAGGGTAGGGCAGAGTCATTGATTGATCTTGTTTTTTTTATTGGTGCATTGATCCCCTTATGTAGGTATCCACTTTTTCAAATGATACATAAACATTCAAGTTACTGCACAATTCACCGAGTCGGTTTGAGAAGCACTGGCTAAGGTTAATGCAGAATACAATAGCATATATTATTTCAAATAATGTAATTTATCTTGTGCATTTATATATGCCAGTAACATATAGTGACAGGCACAACAACTAAATGCTCTTCCACCTGATGGCAGAAGATACCATTGTGTATCAGCCTATTGCCATTCATACAACACACTAAACAAGCTCAGATTTCACACGAGACCAGATCACCATTATTTCAATAAACTGTTTGTACTAGGGGTGTTAGAAAAAATCGATTCGGCAATATATCGTGACATTACAGCGCGCAATTCTCGAATCGATTCTAAACATACATTTTTTTATGGGAATTTTCAACAAAATGTCTTACTTAGTGTTAGGATTCACACATTAAACATGGAATAATGTTTTATTAATGGAACATTAAGCCTTAATATTTTATTTCAGTGCTGTTCAAACATGAAACAGACTGCAACCTATTTGTTAAATGCAGTGGCTCCGTTATAAGCCTGAATTTCCAAATAAATAAATACATTTTCATACAAATCTTACAGTGTACATGTACAAGTTTACTGATTAGTATTTTCTAAATTTGGAGGGGGAAAAAATCTTAATAATCAATTTATAGGTTCGCATCGAGATTAATCGGTATTGAACCGAATCGTGACACGATCCGAATCGCCAGGTAATAGGCAATTCACACCCCTAGTATATACTATTGGTTGCTTTTTTTGTGTGACATGCCATGAGATTTTTCACATGTAAAATATGTACCTTGGCCAAATCAAGGAAACTAAGGTTAGAAGACAATGTTAGAATAATAAATAGAAATCTACTAACATGGATATTGGGTGGAAGGAAACCTCCTATTGTCCACATTTGAACTATTTCTTGTTTGTTCACAAATCACTATTGGTCAATATCCATGCAGGTTTGATAATTTAAATAAAAAAAAAAGTTTGACCTTTCTGTGTTCAAAATGGCTTCCGCCCAATGCCGACTAGTATATTATTTTAGGGGTTGCTAAGAGTCTAAAAGACTTGTAGTGAGCATGAATGAAATTGACATCACAACATGCTCTGCCCGAACATCTCTCAGCATCAAACAAACACAAGGAAAGGTGTTGGTGGGAGGGGGAACCAAGGGAGGAGGGAAGCTTATTACCGTTTCAGCGTGACAACACAGATGGTCATCCAGACAGATAGATAGATGAGGGATACATGTGCTATTTATTGCATGGAGCAGATAATGACACCCCAGCTCAGGTGGCGAAATGTACACTGCTTATTGTGCCCCATCAGACTGATGTAATAACATTGTTTAGTGTGGCCCTGCTCCCCTGGGAGCCCCTGGAAGATGCTTCTTCTTTTTTTTGCCACCTCGCCCATTTCTACCCATGATGCCTTTCACCAGTCGCGACAGACTTGTCTCCATGACAACAAGTGACGGGCGCTAAAATAAAAAAGGTAATTCTGCAGCACATTACAAGCTAGAATTTCCTTGTCGTGTGTTTTTGATTGTCGATTGCAAAACAGGGAGAGAAAAAATACAAATATATTGCACCACAAAACTTTATGGCGGAATTCTAATTAATTCGCAGTCACTTTTGTTCTCGCATGTTTACGCTCCAGCCTGTGATCTAATAGTGCTCACGATGCAGCTCCAAAATAACCTTGTTTTCAATTATTCATGCCTTTGTGTGCCATTCTTTGGATAAGTTGAGAGGAAGGCTGTATTAGTCACACACTGGGAGCGGCTGGGACTAATATTACCTCACGCTTCCTGTGACCCTGCAACCTCTAGGCGAGTGACACTTGCAAATTCATGCGCACCCACTGAGCAATATACACACACCCACACAAAACACACATCCACAGAAAAAATTGGGGGAAACGCACACAAACGTAGCAGATGGCAAAGCATCATGGGGGAGATTGGCAGCCTCTCTCTGTCACACTTTTCTCTTTTAAACACAAACTTCAAAATACACACACATACACACGAACGCACACGACGAGGATCAGAGGCACAGGATGAAGTATGGCTTACTGCAGGCATGAGTTGCGTTGCCCTGGTTACATTTTTAGGAGTGGAGAAAAAAAAAATATATCTAAGACTCTCTAACAGAAAACGTACCTGTCACTCAAATATGGAGAATCTTTGCCCTGAATATAAATGAACGTGGCTGCCTCAGGTGCATTTCTGTCCGTCTTAATGCTTTAAAATGTTTGCATTGGGGTGACAACTTGTTTACATTCACTAGTGGCAACAGAGGGTACATTTGCTTAATGTAATGAGATCCAATGAAAGAACTGTATCCAAGATACGCCTTTTAAAGGATGACGCTGAGTTTTGATTCTGAAAGCAATCCAATAGCACTTGATTAGAGTCTATTTTGTGTTTTCTGTTAAATGTCACTACATAATTCAAACGCTGCGGCTGATTGGAAACAGAATTCAAATGATCGGTTGGATATATCACATCATTATTCAAAACATGAATACGTTCATAAAAGAGTCAATGTTTAAGGTCTTCCACTTTAAAAATAGAAGAGGAATGAATTGAAGGGAAATGCTTGTCGAGATCAATAAAAAATGTGCCATGAATACGACTAACCGACCTACGAGTTTTTCTACACACATTCGGTCAGGGATCTGTTTTGACTTGTGAGCAAAAATATGAGCTACACTCGCTGTATGTTGGAACTCACTTCACAACAAGCAGCAGTTTGTCAGATTGGCACTCGCAGCTGAAGTTTATTGTCAAACTAAACAAAACAAAGATCATTTATATCTATTCTGTATTTCAAACAACCAGATACATAGATAGATTGATAGAGAGAGAGAGAGAGAGAGAGAGAGAAGAGAGAGAGAGAGAGAGAGAGGAGAGAGAGAGAGAGAGAGAGAGAGAGAGAGAGAGAGAGAGAGAGAGAGAGAGAGGAGAGAGAGAGAGAGAGAGAGATAGATAGATAGATAGATAGATAGATAGATAGATAGATAGATAGATAGATAGATAGATAGATAGATAGATAGATAGATAGATAGACAGACAGACAGACAGACAGACAGACAGACAGACAGACAGACAGACAGACAGACAGACAGACAGATAGATAGATAGATAGATAGATAGATAGATAGATAGATAGATAGATAGATAGATAGATAATAGAGAGAGAGAGAGAGAGAGAGAGAGAGAGAGAGAAGAGTCCGTTTAGCTAAATGTTAACAAACAATGCAAATCATCATAGATGGACAAACGAATAGCACCTGTCCCATTGTGTTATAACCCTTTAGGCTCGTGGTATCTAAACTATGGTCCGGGGGCCATTTGCGGCCTGTCCATCGTTTTTTTGTGGCCAACAGCATACACAAAAAATAACATTTGACATGGTCAATGGTGCTATTTAAAATTAGGTGTGGGAGTGTGGGCCAGTGTGGCTATAAAAAAAAAAGTGGGGTGACGTTTTTCGAGACACAAATATACAGCTCAAATAGTAATAGAATTTCTGTGAAAAATAAAGAATACAGTTTCAGAAATACAAATGGTTTCCTTCACTTTCTGCTGTCAAAATCCTATTTGGAACCATATCACATTACTGATCAGGTTGGTTGCTTGGTTGGTTGGTTGAGATGTGTTCAATAAGTAAACATTAACAGTTAACATCCACAGGTTTATATTCTTGATCCTCTTCCAAAAACGACTACTGTAACTGCAGATTACTGAGTCGCTGACAATAGTTTTCCCATTTTTGTCTGCATGACTGCTATACTGGCCATATATTAGCCACGCCCCAAAAATCTGGAAAAAGAGAGTTTAACGCTATATCACAACAATTCAGTAGGCTACTTAACTGTTCTCAGTCTTTACAAGTTTTCAGCACTTATCTTCAAAGATATTTGATGCATTTAAAAACAAATCATAAAAATGAATAAAATACATTTTAAAGAAAATGCTGTAGATTCCGAATTATAAAGTGTTCTTTTTTTGTGATCATAAACCAGCAAATGTTTTTCATCCAATTGACATGCGTGTGCAGCTCATTAGAGCGAGCCACAACAAAAACAAATGTTCCCAAGGCACATCCTCTGTGGCATTTTAGTTTTTACAGCAAGAGTTTTTCTCGATGTTACCACTTAATTCACCATTAAGGCGTGACTAACTGGGCGGAGGATATTCAAAGTGATGGATTTATAGACGCACTTTGCTTCATTTGCGCTACATTAAAAGCGGCATCACCTGCTTTTTGGTGCTATCGTCTGCTTTGAGTGGTAATTGAAGACGCCATTAACCTTTCCCAATGCACAACATCAGCATGTCATTAAAATTACACAAAGGCGTCGCAAGTGCTTCGGACCATTTTAGCTGCTGGATTCCCCCCCCCCCCCCCTTATAAAAATGCTGTGGATGTGCTTCAGCTGTTGCTCATCACAATTTCATAGCTAGGACAACACAAGAAATTGATGATGAAGCGTAAAAGGAGGGATGGAGAGAAGCCTGACTTAACTTGTCTCCATGAAATGCAACATAAAATACTCTGCAAAGCTGCTGCAGCTCAACAACAGGGCAATAAACAGCCACTCCTCTTATTGGGGCTCCAAGGTCAAAACCCAAAACGGCATCCTATAACGGAGGAAGCAGATCAGCTGGGCCACAAATGGAGTGGCTTCCACCCAGCAAAAAATGTATTAGCAAAATGGCTAAAAGTGCAAAGAGAGAAGATTATAACAGAAGATCAGAGGAGGGAAAACACTTGGAAAGTGTTTGTGGAAGCGAGCTGCTCTCTTCACACACGCAAGAGTGTGTCGGAATAAGTCAGACACACTCGATTTAATAATTGAATAGGATAACATCTAATTGAGACACATTCTAATTAGATTACATAAGAGAAGTAGTAGTCTTTTTTTACTCTTACCTTTTTAATGTATCCACATCTTCTACTGGTTTAATTGTTTTGTATATTTTTGACACACACACAAAAGTTTTAAAATATTGTCAAATGTTGTTTTTAAGAGATGTGGGATTTTTTTTACTTGTTTTTTTATTCATATTTATTATATATTACCTAGACCACTGGCTCTCAGCCCCGGGCCTCGAATACCCCTATCCAGCCTGTTTTCCATGTCTCCCCAGCCCACACAGCTGAGGATCAGGCTTCATGCAGAGCTTGCTGATTAGCTGATCGTTTGAAACACCTGTATTGCTTGTGGGAGACATGAAAAACAGGCTGGATAGGGTTACTTGAGGACCGCGGTTGAGAAACACTGACCTAGACATTTGCACTTTCTGGAGAAATTGTGAAAGCTGAAATGTTGAACTAAGAAATATTGAAATGTGAAATGATATTTAATGTAGTATTTTTTTAAAATGTGTCATTGGGAATGAATGTGGGGTGTTTGATTTTTTTTTAGGATAAATTTTGAAAACATTTTCGGTGGATATTTTAATGGTGAAAATGTTGAATTTTTGGTCCCTGGGAAATTTTGGCAATTTGAAAATCATGAATTTAATGATCTCAATGATTTTAATTTCAAAGGGGAATTATGTAGATGTCTAATGTTGAAGTGTCATTGGAATGAATGACCCAAAAAATCATTTGGGGTTACTTGGTCTCAATGGGAATAAATGAGAATCTTTTGAGAAAACGGAATATTTAGAATGATAAAAAAATAAAAAAATACTAGCCCCCATGGCATGAATCTTTGGAATAAGTTGAAATTGGAATGATGTGAATCGGATGAATTGTGTGGAAGGAGATGCATGTCAAAAAAGTGTGAAAAATGAAAAAATAAAATAAAAGGAATAATGTATCGCTGGCATCGGGCCAACGCCTCATAAGTTACATTTTGACAATTTTCACATTTTCCCCCAAAATCTATGCTTTTGGTCAGTCCACATGTGTGGGTGTCATTTTTACAAATGATGGTCCAATTTAAAGTGTTGAAAATAGTTTGCTGTCGTTGATGATGCAATTATAATGATTGAACAAACATGTCGTTTTTTGGGCTCTCCAGAAAAGTGACGATTTTGGAGGTACAAGGTTGCCCAACGCGATGGATATTTGCTTTTCAACTCATGCATGTCCACAGAGTAAGGTCAACGCTTACTCACTCAGTAGTAACAAAAACCAAGGACAGGCAAATTTGGTATTCCGCAGCAATTTCTTTTCGAATGTCTGTCACAGACGAGTGCTCATTCTCCCTCAGCTTCTTTTCAGAGGCAAACCGTTGCTGTGGAAGCAGCCGCTCATTTTGTAGTCTGATGGTTGAGTCCTTGTCAACTTGCGGTCCTATTAGCATATCTAAGGCCTGCATTATACTCTAATGCAAGCTACTTTATGTACATACTGATCATACTGATTTCCGCATGACAGTAGTTCAGTAGTAGTACAATTTGATGTTCTTCTAAGATCTATTCATCCATCCATTCATCCATCTATCAAAGGCATAGCCATCAGTTCATAAGAGCGCCAAGTAGTACAGAAGTAAGCAAACTTTGATGAGCAAATGATCATCCGCTCACATTAAAATGTTTCTCTCTATAGTGGCCAAAGAACAAAATAACCAAACTGTCAATGTCAGATTGAGGTCAAACTCGGGCGACACGATTATGGCCAAAAATAATCACGGTTATTTATTAATTTATTTTTAAATCTATTTTTAATCACAATTATTAATCATAATTATTCAATATGTTAAGAAAAAACGCTCTATTTTTATTGCACTACTTTTCAACAAACACTATGCAAACCATTTTCATTGCAAAATTGAACTTCTGAAAGATAGAAAAATAAATTATACATTTAGAAAGTACCCAAGAATTTAAACTTTGCAAATTGCTAACTGAATTGATATTCTATTGCAGAGTGCCGTCATAAAGTCCAGACAATGTATGTTGATCCTTTTCGCGGCATTGCTTTTCATCATGATGCTTCAATTTGTGTTGTGCTTTTTTCTTTCAACATGACACGCTCTCATGAGTTCACCGAGTGACTTTAGGCTGCTGCTGCTGCTGCTGTGTGTGCTTCCTTGTAATTTTGAATTATTTTGAAGGTTTGAAAAGTACAAAGCAGTGAGGACAAATTCCGAGCAGAAACTTTGCTGCTTGGGTTTGCTTCTAGCATTGAAGTACCGTAAGTAATAACACTGCATCGGCATTAACGTCAGGGACCTGAGTCACGCTATTCTTTTCCCACCAGCGAAACGAATCAAACAATAGTCGCCTTACGGTTATATTATTTTACTCTATGACACACATCATGTATTAAAATGCTCAAAGAACTGTGGGTGATAATAATGACAATAATTACCTACTCACATTATTCCTTAACATTTATATTACCACTACCCACCTTATTCTTGTTTGGAAGAGAAAAAAAAGTGTGCAAGTTTTTTTGGAGGCTGACTCACTGAGCAAGTGTCACCAAAGATAAAAGCATTTGGAGTCAAGGATTGCTGCGAAAAAGACAACATCACGTGCCAGGTTTGAAATTCAAAGATGAGAAACACATCCACAACGCTTACTTTCATCAGTCAAGCTGTGTGAACTGTGAAGTGATACTAGCTAGGCTAGCTCAATAGTTTAGCTCACTGCTAGCTGGTCAAATATTAACTAACTTTTATGTTGGTTATGCATTTAATTGATAAGACAATACAGCAATAGATTAGACACCAATGTAACTAAACCAGTTTTAAAAATGTCACTTTGAGTAATTTTGTAATTTTATTTGTAAATTTGTCGTGAGGGGCTCCACCATATTTCATGTGGCAGGATCCTGTAAACTAATGCATGTCAACTTCACTCAAATTCATAAAGTGGAAACCTACAAATGCTTCTCATTTACACATTAACACACATAAAAAAAATATGGAACAGATTAGCTCCTAAAATAACTTATGCTATGTTGTTTTGAAATATCGCACTTATGTCCATTTTTTTTTTTTACATTTTTATGTTTTTTGGATGAAACTAAATGCAAACATCTCAAAAACATACAGATGTAAAAAAAAATACAAAATAAAAACACACAAAAATGTCTTCTTTTTTTTACATTTCCATGTTTTTGGGATTAAAGTGAATGCAAACATTTTAACAACATAAAAATGTAAAAAAAAAAAAAAAAAAAAAGTGTTTTTCAAATAGCAGCAATGATATGATGATTAAACAAGTTTTTTTCCTTGAGAGCTCAGTTTTATTCATTATATATATATATATATATATATATATATATATATATATATATATTTCATATTAGGGGTGTTAAAAAATCGATTTGGAATGTGGAAATATTCAACAAAATGTCTTACTTAGGGTTAGGGTTCACACTTTAAGCTTGGAACATTAATATTTTATTTTAAATGAAACAGACTGCAACCTGTTTGTTAAATACAGTAGCTCAGTTATAAGCCTGAAGTTTCAGATTAATGAATACATTTTCATACAAATTTTACAGTCTACATGTACAAGTTTACTGATGAGTATTTTTCAAAATTTGTGTTAAAAAAAAAAATTGCGATATTAAATTTATAGTTTTGTCTCGGGATTAATCGGCATCGAATCAGACCTATGAATCGTGATACAGAACGAATCGCCAGGTACAATTCACACCCCTAATATATATATATATATATATATATATATATATATATATGAATTTCAAAAGAATGAATGGTTAAACGTCATTTGTGAAAACACAGCCTCCACACACAGACAGCCACAAAAGACAAACACCTCCATCCAAGGCACACTGAAGCCAATTAGTGAGCTCCTCCAGGAGCAAGTCTCCCCGACAACACGGAACACCACCATCTCACAGGATTGTCATTGTTAACCCTCCCATACCATCGTCATCATCATGCCCCAACTGCACTTCGTTAACAAGATATGCAAGACGCCTTATTTATTTAGTGCGGGAAGATGATTTGCTAGAATGATCGTCATGAGCTGATAACCGTAGCCTGAAGAAATTCAGTCATCTGCATGAATTCGCTAATTGGTTTATCATTCCAAAAGAATCCATGTCGGATGGTATTAATGCGAGCAGACTTGCAGTGATTGGAATAAAAATGTGATTTTCTATTTGCTATCATGCAGTCATTTTACTGTAAATACAGATAGGCACCTGGCACAAAAACTGAACATAAAATGAAATCACGCACAGTACACCACAAACTGTGCTGACGATTACTTTTCACCTCCTCCTGTGCTGCAATCTGCAAGCAATCATTTATTCATTCTCAATTTATGTAAAAGATCCGCAGCCCGATCAGGATGTGCTTATTAATTTTCTGGAGATGTTTTGCTTGCCCGGGATTCGATTCTCTCCCGTGAATTTACACTACCATGGTACCTGACTGCCTTTGTCACATGACCTGCTGCCCAGAGGGAGCTCATTATCTCACGACAGCAAGGCTGCTGAGATCATCGATGGAACTTTGCTTTACATTATGCTATTTGCTTAAGGTTCAAGTGGAGCAGAGACAGAACCAAAAAGGATTACTGATGGATGAGTTTCATTTCTGAGAGGCAGCATATGCCGGCGACTGAATTCCGCTTAAAAGCCTCACACGCATCCCGGCCTCGCAGTTTTGTCACTAACCAGCCATCGCACCACTTCCTGATGGAGATGAGATTTGTGACGGCAATTTCTCCTTGAGGAACCATCAAGTGGTGAATTGAATCAAAAACTGGAGTAATGGGCTAGAAAAAATGTGTTTGTCCTCTGTCTTGCTCAGATTGGACAAGAGTGTGTCCCGGTAAATGAAATGCATGCCAAGTGGAAAAGACTTCTGCTTGGATGTCTTCCACCAATGGCTGCTGATTATTCTCAACACGTTCAAATAAATTATTCGTCTGCGTTGCATTTGTGGAGACAAAACAAATCACAATAAGCCACAGTGAGTCCTATTAGACCCTATTTAATATTAAGGGCCTATTGCCACTACTGATACCTGACTGTGAATCAGCAACCATCAAGTACAAAATATGATTGACAAGAAGAAAAGATTAGTCAGTGATGTTACCAATCATGATGAGTGTTATGGTTTGGGTTTGGTTAGTTGAGTTGTTTTGTGTTTTGTCATGATCTGTGTTTGTCTCCTTGTCATTGTGCTCATCATACCAGTCCCCTTTTTGTCTTCCAATCAGCACCCTCTGCCTCTTGTGTCATGTCCAGGTGTTTGTCATTGTCTCGTTAGTTTTCTCCCATTTCATTCCCGCCTTCGCCGCAATCTTTGTTTGATCATTTGTTTGCTTTGCGCAGTCTCTGGTTCTAGTGTGTTTTGTTTGTTACTTTGCATCTGCTTTTTTTTGTCTTTTGTTAGTTGAGTAGTTTTGATTCTGAGTTCCTTGTTTGTCTTTTGGAAATAAATTCTTCCCTTTGTTTAACTCCTGAAAACCTGGCTGGCCTCTCGACTTCCTGCATTTGGGTCCACAACACCTCGCACCACGACAGAGAGATAGACCAATATGTTTTTTCAGGGCCGATACAGATATGGATTATTAGTACCGTAGTCAAGGAGGACGATAACCGATATTTGAATTATTTTTTTTGTAAAAAAAAGAGAACCATATTGGCTTCAATTTTTTTTTAAATACAAATGCCAATCTTGCCTTTGTTGTAATGTCTTAAAGCATTAATGCTTATTGAACAATTTTTCAGACTTTTCAAAAATGTATAAGTTTTTTATATATATATATATATATATATATATCTTAGACAATATACTTAATTTTAAATTTCTAAAAAAAAAAAATGTTCAGGGAGCAGTACATCTTAAAAAGTTAAATGGAAACTGATTTCCTTGTTTTAAACGTCGAACAAAACCAAAATGTTCAGAAGGTTCCCAGCGTCAGCAGCATCTCTTTTAAAGTTAACTGAAAATTTAAATAAATAGTTCCCTGAGATTAAAATGGTTTTAGCCTTTTTTTAGCTTTACCTTTTATCGGCCGCCAGATTTTGAAATAAGGCCGATAGGATATTTGTCAAAATGCCCAATATTAGCGCCGATAATCGGCCAGGCTGGTTATTGGTCTATATAGCTATTATTTAATAAGGTTATGCAATTGAGAATAGATTCTCTATTTATTTATTATTTTTCCGCTGATGCTTTAACAGTGACTGAAAAAACAGCCAATTACAGTAAAGTCAGATCACGCAGGATGTGTAGTGCAAGGCGTAAAAGTAAAAGCCATTAATGGAATGACTTTAAATCTCATTGGGACGCTTTGTGTAGCTTTAAAAGTGGACATATCCAAGGTCCCATAACATTAAAATGCATTCTAACGCCTCTCTACTGTCTAACTAGTGTCCTGAGATTGTTGTGGATATATATTATTATATTAGGCCGGCTGCACACTGACTGAACTGGACAATCGTGAAAAAAATACAGCCAGCAATCCCCTGTCGTACACTAGCCGAGTGATCCTGGCACATAATGCATAGCATATAAGTTATTTAGTTTGGCCGCATTGCTCAGTGTGTAGCAAGCGGCTTTTGGATTAAGATAAAACATAAAATCATTTGTCACTATAAACGATGCCAGTCAGTGAAATGCAGTTTAGCAGCTCTCTCAGACTAACACACACAATTATATAAATCATATCAGTAACACTTTACTCACATTACTGCATTACTGCACAAAGTGAAATAACTCCTTGAGTCCAATACTGCTGAGTAATTACCTTGTTCTTGTTCTGCACAATGAAGGTCTTTTTTAGAACTATTGTTTCACAAAAGCAGCTGCTCTCTCGCTAAGTGACATATGGACGGGGGCCAAGTCCTCTTCCTTGGGGTTCATCAGTCTGAAAGTATGGTACACACACAGCGTGAGTCTATGCCTTCAGCTAAAGGCTAAAGCCGCTAGGCTACACTAAAACTTGTGAGCTTGATGCTTACCAGGAGCTGTGGCTCAGGAGGAAAATGTGTCCTTGAGCAAGAAAGAAACAAAAACACCAATCAGCTATCAGCATAATAGCAAAGCCTGTCGCCATCAATGCCCCGCTTAGGTTGGTGCTAAAGCAAACTTAGTGGCAAATTGTATAAAGGTTAAGTGCTGTGCTACATTTATAATGGACTATTTTGTCAAAAATGCCTGCAGCTATGCAACAACACGCCACCTTAAAATAACTCAAAACACTTGAGTATCTTTGAAATGAATGAAAACAGCATTAATCCATTCCAGCCCCACATTGTGCTCCATCTGGTGTGCAAACGGACTAGACTAGAGGATGGAGTAGGCTATTGTGTTGCTAGCTCATTTAGTGTTAGCAATAAGCTAGCGAATTTTCTAAGGAAGGGGTCTAACTACAACCTTTTATCCCACCGCGAGCTACTTTTAAAAAAGCAAAACAGCAGCAAGCTGCTCATGTTTCACAACATTTATTTTATAGCCACATTTTTGTTATTTGGCTTTATTGGATTGGATCACGGATTTGAGTCACAAATCGGATCGTTTTTCGGATCAGGAAGAAAAA